>NC_136956.1:3865974-3958474 GCF_032717465.1 Coenobita brevimanus
AAATACGACCATCAGTTCATTGATTAGTTTCTGAGATCCACTGTGTACGGCTCTTTGCTAATGGTTATGCAAGCCCAGGTTCATCTGAATGTGAACCTATACTCAAGATTTTTTTTTAAATGAGGAGAAGATGCACCTAACAGATTGGTGATGACTGGCTGAATGCAACTTATTAAGTGTCCGAATAACACTTAAAACCCAAATTTCCCTCTCAGGTATAATTATGTTGTCAATTAATGATGCTAAAGAGTAAAAAGATTATGAAGTAATGTTGCATTCAGCCAATCATCACCGATCTGTCAAGTGCATCTTTGCCTCGATTAAAAAAAAAAAAAAAATGAGTAGAGTGGACTGCAGAAAACCAGTCACTTCAAACGGTTGCTTCCAAAGGTATTTAGCTGAGGTCACGTTGAAGGACTTGAGTGTTGTGATAGTGTGATGCTTAAGGTGAGTGTTTAGCTGTGTGGAGGGTTGAATAACAATGTGGTTATGGTGGAATGTTTGTAGCCTAACTTGTATATTGTGTTGGTATCGTAGCAGGAAAGGGTGGTGACAGCATGGCACTGTACCTAGGTGTTTTCTTGTCTCTGGGTAAGGTAGTTTATAATGCGTGTATGTCTGGTGGGGGTTCATGAAGGATGCTGTCTGGATGAAGGTCTTTGATGGCTGTGGTGCCTATGTGTTTATGTATGTGTGTTTGTGAATTGTGGTGTTGGGTGAGGGAGAAAGAATGTTGCTGAGATTCTCTGCTTAGTGATGGAAGGTTGTTCGTCTCTTATTTCTTTGCGGAGGGGGATGATGTAGTTACAAGGGTGAGATGGATCTGGAGCTGAAACAATGAACTGTATACTTTCACATTCATAAGATCTTTCATTGGAAGTTTTAGTTGTTGTTGTTGTTGAGGATGGCTTATAATTGTGGTCTTAGTGTATCGTGTTATTATTATTAAGGCTTTGTTTTGTGTGTGTATGTGTTATTGTGTTAAGTTTATCTCTTTTTTTGTGTTGGTTAAGATTGGAGCCAAACTTAAGTCAGCGTAATATCCAGTTTTTCAAACGAATTGTTTATATATACGGTTTTCAGGGATTCTCTCTGTTGTCCATAGGTAGAGCCTGTCAGTGCCTTCAAAGCATCGAGTTTACGAGATGCATTTGCATTATTTTTTAATAACAGAACAGAGGAAGGAAAATCAAATAAAATATAATAAAAAAATAATCCATACACAAGATTATTGGTGCCCTCCATGCATAAAATAATTTAAAAAAAAATCTCTATACAACACACCACAGAATTAGGCTCATATACATATACGAGTATCTATCTATCTATCTATCTATCTAAACAAGTGCACAGCAGGACACTTCATGCCTATTTATAATCAGTTACAAACCTACTCAGATAAGATCAGTCAGAACTTTGGCTTACAGAGTACTAAATGGGAACAGTTACATTATTAGGCTGCCATGTATAGGTTAAATAAAATTCCTAGCATACAACTCGATGTCTTGGAGAACATCTTTCACTATACTCGTATCACTAAACTAAGAGAAGGGCTTAGAGGAGGCTGGAGGCAAGAGAGAAGTCAGCGCTCAACCTCTTGCCGCTGTTGATGTATCACAGTAGCCACGCCTCATTTTCCTCCACAGACCAATGACCATGTCTTACAGCAGGATATTAGCTTCTTCCAACGCCCAATAATCTCTTTGAGAGGGTGGTCTGTCTATCTATCTAATGTCAAACGCCTTAATCCCGCAATGGGTGGTCACAAACAAGTCGCCTCCATGTCGCCCTGTCCCCCGCCATTTCACTGCCCTGCTCCCAGCACCCCCCCCCCTCCCTCATGCAGGGTGGTCATGCAGGTTATTCAGCTGGGGTTGGCTGTTGCATTCTATGGGATGGTCATCATCGCTTGGGTTCGTCTTCGCCCCCTTTCTCTCGTTGTAATTCAATGCAGGTTGACCTTTATCATCGTTGATACACCGTACTTCAAACTGGGTCGCAGCTGAGTCAACACAGGGGTCAGCCAAGATAAGCTACGGCTGAGATCAACATTGCCCCGGATGGTTCTCCAGAACATAACCTCACACAAAGGTCAGTGCCCTGATAAGTGGCCGGGAAGTGGCTAGTAACAACACACACAAACACTGAAAGAGCAGTGCAGTACTGATTGCCTTAGGTAGATTTAATAGGCCTAATTAATATCACTGTTACTACGTATTAATTATGTACTCTATTAGATATTTCGTAGATGCCACAGTGATTTTCATGAAAGTTCCAATCTTCCAAAGCTCGTAAGTAGAGGAGCAACTATGTACGGTATTTTGTTCGATGTCCATTAGGGCAAGGATCTGATTTTCTCGGTCAAAAACATTTCTAAACGCATATGGTGTAGTTCTTGGTGCCAAATATAAATATCTTAAATCATTACAGCTTCAGCGAATCAATTAGAGCAATTAGGGTCTGCAAACTCGTTGGTTGAAGAGGCTTTTAAATTTGTCCTTCTTACCAGTTTACTTTTATATCTGGTACATTTATATATATATATATATATATATATATATATATATATATATATATATACTGTATCTCTCTCTCTCTCTCTCTCTCTCTCTATATATATATATATATATATCTATATGAATCAGTACCATCTATTCAGGCATGAGGTGAGATACAGACGTCTTGAAAAGAGTCCCATATCTTGCTGCTGTGGTCCATAACAATGATAGGATCATGGTATTATAGATTCTGTTATTTGCATAAAACGATAAAGTTCCTCATCTTGAACTAAATGTCATAGAGTGTTTAATCTTTTGGTATATATTAGGAATGTGTTCCAAAACATTACTTTTTTTTTATTATTACAGGTAGTGTATGTTAAGGAAAATGCGTACATTAGCTTTTCAGGTAGCACTAGAACTTTAATAATCTTTTTTGTAATATATTGTGGTCTTAGCTCCAAGAAATAGTTAATAAAAAGTTAAAGTATGCAATTGGTACAGCTTATTGGAAATAATCTGTAAGTCAGATTTAAAGGTGGCAGGAAATGATAACAGGTAATCCTTTTATCATATGTCGGGCACTTTCTTGAAAAACAAACACAAACAAGTGGTGCCAGGCAAAACAAACCTCGCCCGGCAGCAGTTATTTTATTGCTGTTAAATACTGAAATGTTACTGCCATTTAGTGTCAATAAACAATTATAGTGGAGCTTATCTGTAACTTCAACCGATTTCAAGATATAGCCCTCTGAAAATCCGTGACCTTGAATTGGACCTTTCAAGGGCACTCAGTTACCTCCAAAACTGAATCACTACCTTTTGGGACCAGTGCCCACATATCCTAAAAGATTCATATAATTTCATTCAGCCGACTTTCCGTAATGTTGCTATCAAACAAAAATATAAGTATAGACAGAGAACCTAGACCAAAAACAATACCTCGCCGGAGTTTGTCCCGGGAGAGGTAAAAAGCGGCACATGATAACTAACATTCATCTCAACCCCTTCATTAAGGTGACGAGCATTTCATTTTATACTGCTATCCCCAGGCGTCATTACGTACGGGGGTGGGGGGTTAGCAAATAGCAATGATTAGCCCCTTCACATCTAGAGATCTTTCCTAAGTTCCATAAATTCGTCAGTGGTTGCTTGAGCATGAAAAAAAAAAAAAAAAAAACGAAAAAGACGACCATAATGAAGGGATTAGTAGGGCTTGCATCTGATGATTTTATTCAGGTTTAGAAAGGTGTCTAGTAATATACAGGGTAACCCTTTACAAGCTGTTTCGTTCATGTTTTTTCTGTGGAGAGAGTTGAGAATGAGACTGGCTAGGTGAATGGTGTGTGTGTGTGTGTGTGTGTGTGTGTGTGTGTGTGTGTGTGTGTATAGTGGAGGGGAAGATCGAAGATGAGGTGGAGTCAGGTGGTGAAGAGGCATATGAATGAGGATAGTGTGAGTTGCATGAAGGACAGTCTATTGGCGGAGGACAGGTTGACAGGGAGGCCTTCAGCTTATGACCACCCCTTCTGGGATCAAGGCACTGGATATTGGTAAAGTTTTAATGAGGCGAGTAAACACTCCCTAATAATGTAGAATTAAATGACTAATTTTGTATTCTTGAGCAAAACATTAATCGTAATTCAATTTCTCTCTTATTAACGAAATTAATTGAGGACGAGATTGGTCTGTAACTCAAAACGTTGGTAAGACAAAATATAGTAGTTCCTTGGGATAACTAGGTAAAATAATTGTATATTATAACTAGCCTACACGTAACAAGCTGAAAGTCTATTACTGCGTTAACTGCTTCAACTGAATCAAATAATTAATACCATTTTTTTTTTTTTGTGGTGTACGGAAGATGTCACGGAAATATATAACACACTGTCTCTAAAAACTTCCCCCCTCCCAAACTTTGTAACTCGAAAGATTTTAAGTTGGGGATGAATATTCACACTTCATTATAAATCAGGGATGTATTCTAAAATTAAATACATTTTTCCAAACAACTTGTGCTGCAAACTGGGGAAAACTTGCAAGTCAACTTTGTAATGAACTCCATGCAACTTTAAACCCTTTCAGCTGGTAACATCTATATTTTATTCCTGCTGCTGACGGACTTCTTTCCATATCTGGCAGTAGCCACGAAAGAATATAAAGTGTGACATTGGAGTTGTTTTATTTATTGTAGCCCCAGACTCATATAGACGTGAACTTGGTGGACTGCAGGCTGAAGCTACCCTGCTCCTGCTATCCATCATCCATCATTTCGGGAGTGGTAGGGGAGCTGGAGCATGCTTGTATAACTGGAAGTTATACAGGTGCCATCACGGGAGGATGCTCGTTACCTGCGCTGGTCATCAGTGCAAAGGGGTTACACGAAAACTTAACACAGGTAATAATAACGCTCTCTCCTTCCATAACCTATTCTGCACTTCCTAGCAAAACAAACAAATAAATAAATAAATACAGTAAGTTAATGATGAAACAACTGTAATAACAATTGAAAAGGAAGGCTAATAGACTGAAGCAGGCAGTGGAACTTAATACTTTTTTTTTTCTATAGCTTAATCTGAATTTTGTAACAATAAAAGATCAGAAGAAAAAAAATTCAAACAAGGACACCAACCCCGGGATTAGGAGGTTACCAACAAAGCAGCCTGTTTGTTTTAGACGAAATAACACGAACATGAATTATTAGAGACATCTAGTCGAGAAATATGCATCGGAATACTCGTACTGTGGACTTAGCAGAGTTTCTCTGTGTCGTCTGTTTTGAAATGCGGGCACTGTTTATTGCAGGTGTATATTATACGCCTACTGTTACTGGAAGTTAAACAATAACAGCATAATATTAAAAAAGTTTTAATAATACTTATGATCGAAAACTACCTAATCCCTCGATCACTTTAAAATTGCTGGAAACTACGCAAAAGCAGTAATGAATCTAGCCAAATCAAATTTTCTTCACAACCAAGCATCAAAACTATTAAATCCTAATGACAACAGAATATTCTGGTCAACTTTCAGTTCTTTTATATTAACTGTAACGAGTCATCACCCATTCCTCCACTAAAATCTTTAGATTGTAACCCCATAAATGACCTGCATGGAAAAGCTTACGTTCTAACCGATACGTGTGCCAGAAATCTTACCTTAGTGGAGGTCAGTCAGAACTTAACTGTACTAGAACTTGACTTTCTCGAAACTGAGCCACCAAGGGTAAAAGACTAGAACATAAAACCTATCATAGACGATTTGCCAACCAAGTTTCAGGTCCAGATGGAATGCCTCAAATAGTTCTGTAAAAAGCGTTTTCAAGAATTTGCTCCTGTTCTAGCTGAATTATTCAGTCTATGCATACGTATGTAGTGCCAGAATTTTAAGTATTAGTGTAAGTTAGTATAAGTTAGTATTGTAAGTGTAATGTTAAGTATGGTTGTAGGTATAACTCATGATTTAACCGTTAAGTTCTACATTTAAGTTTAGTCTTAGATGATATTCATAATGTGAACATGATTGTGATATTGATAGTACTGAGTCAAGTACTGATGAGAATATAATTAATTGTTATACATATGGACCAGCTCTTCCCCAACAAAGACGTATAGCCGCAGAAATTTTAGCAGAGACTGAAAATTGCGAATGTCTTCCTTTATATTCTGCTCTAGAGATTTACCTGCCGAAGTTAATAGATTTCCCCTTTTGAACTATGCAGTGGTGATTAAGAGTTGACTGAAGTAAGAATATTGAAGACTTATTTGTGAAGCGTGAAATTCATGTTATTGAGTCCTGTTTACAGTCACGTAGGCATGTAATCGACATGGGTAATAAAACTGTTCGAATTCTTAATTAATTTGGCTTCATTGTGATTAAAGTTCTTGTACGCTTATTACAAAAATTTGAACATCGTAAGTCACTTTTCTACGTATGTTGAGTGCAAACATATCTTTCAAATTCCTTGGAGATCGAGTAGAAACAGAAATATTATAAAGCAATCAGTTAAAGTTTCACCCGATCCCTGAACACTGCGTTGGTCACGTATAAAGAGGCAGGGGACAGCATCAACCGCCACATCGCTCTTCCTCTCCTCATCGTTGCAGGTTAGTGCTCGAGCTCTCCCGCCCCCTCTTTTCTCCCTCGTGTATTAAGTCATCATATACGTTCGTGAGTTGAATTAGTGATATTTTCCCCTGATCCTTCTTGTGCTGAATAATGAGATCGCTGTTCCTCTCCTCATCGTTGCAGACGAGAATTATGGAGGGCCGTGGCTCGCAGCCCAAGGATTCGAGCGTTCTAGCCGCGGCCAAACCTCTAACACACGAAATCACCCCCCCCCCTTTAGTTCATGGAAACAAAGTAAATATCGGCTGGTCCATTTGATTACGGTCCATGTGATTACTGGTCCTTTTGATTACTGTGTCTAGTTTATATAAGATTCTCCAATTATTGTGCATTTAGTCTTAGTATTCTTTGGTGATAATCTTTAGGTTCCTTCCCAACGAGTCCGTCAGAGACCATGGGACTATATCCATGCGTATCAATATCTTTATCTAGTGTGTAAAGATACATATTTCTGGAGTTATACTCAAAATCCTCATTACTGAATATTTATTTAGTTCGTGAAGATTCATATTTCTGAAAAGTGTAACAGTATTCTTTGAACATTTAGTTTGAGAAGATTCATATTCCTGTTGATATAGATCCTCATCATATTTTTGTTTTGATATAATTCACAGTTTGAGGAATAATCTGTATATCAGTTCTTAATACTTAGTAAAGTTTAGGTTAATTTGAGTTTGAATTTTGCTATCCTCCCAGGAGTGGTACAGACGAGGTTGAGTGGCCCGCAAGGTGTGCTAATATCTAACCACTCACGCCCTCTCTAATAAGGTCGCGCTGCCTCATTTCTCATAAAGCCATATATTCTCAAATAAGATCACGCTACCCTATTTCTCTATAATCTCTAAAATTCTCGGCATTACACTGGAGGTATCTAAATTCTGATCATTACACTCAGGAATGTTCAATTGTTTAAACATTTAAACGTTTAAAATGTTTTTTCAGAAAGTTTGATTGATTGGAAAATGATTAAAACGGTACGGTGAAAAAGTTTGATTAAACTGGTATTTGATTCTGGAAGTTTGAAATTGTCATCAGTTTTTATACTTTTTGCTGTGTGTGTGTGTGTGTGTGTGTGTGTGTGTTTTCAATGAAGCATGTGAATTTCATGGTATATACTGTAATAGAATTTATTGTGCTTCTTTTATAACTACAGAAAGAGACTGCCATTCTCTGAAAATATTTTGCCAAAAAAATTAAAAAATGCCAAATGAAATATCCATCCGACGGAGCGACCCTGACACCACCACCCCAGGAGGAGGACATAGGGAGGTGACACCCACCCCAAGAGGAGGCGACGGGGAGGCTTATAGGCGTCCCGTGCTACACCGGTGCATATCCCCAGTGACCTTATGCCCCCTCTTCTACACAGCCAGACCCACAGGAAATGCATCGACCAGGTGCATTAGCTTCTGACGGGGAGAGCGCTCACCAGTATTGGGGCAGGACTTGCCCTAAGACAGTCCCAAGTAGGCCCTAGGAAGCAGCATCCACCGGACCTGCCTCCAAAGGAGGAAGAGCTATCTCTGGTGCTCACAGACCTACTTTACCCCAGGGGAGCAGCGGCACAGTGGTATCCACCGGATCCACTGTAGAAGGAGCATCCACCGAATCTTCTGCCACCCACCTTCAAGAGCAGGCGTCTCGGACCATCAGCCAGATGACCTTCACCTGCAGTCCCCTGTAGAGTGGCAGGCCCATGGTATAGTCCACCAGACCTGCCACCGGGGGAGAGACCACTGGTTGTCTCCCAGCTGCATTTTTCCCCAAGCAGCAGGAGGGCGGTAGAGTCCATTGGACCTGCCTCAGAAGCCAGAGAGTCTGCCGGACTCTCCCCTCCTACTGCCTCCGGGATGAGTGGTCCCCCAGAAATGTCCCCCCAGACCGGTCGGCCTGGAGGAACGTTCTCCGGACCTCCTTTGTCTACTACCCCGGAAGGGAGCCTGGATAGCATCCCTTGGACCTGCCAGGCAGAAGAAGTGTCCCCTGGACCTCCTTCCTTTGCCCTGGAGTGGAGATCTGGCAGGGTCTGCCACCTGTCGTCCCTCCTCCATTACCCTGGAGGCTCCATCTGAGTGCACAGTCTCTGGCTCTGCCCGCCTCTCCAGAGGCCAAGCGAGATGTCCCTACTGCTCCCCTTCCTCTACAAAGGGTGGAGACTGCTCCCCAACAGGGCCCCCATCGGAGAGTACCTGGAGTGGACCCATTATGAGCCTGGGAGTCCTGTCCCTGCAGCCCAGCCCCCAATGCCCCCAGGAGCTGACGGACTCCCCTAAGGCCCCCCTTCCACACTGGGCTGCCACCTGTATGTACTTGCGACCTAGCCCTCTGTTCACCCCGGCACCCACCACCTGCGCCACCAACACTGTGTAACACTCGTGCCCAATCCATAGTGCTACAGCCCCTGTGGAAACCCCAATACCCCCCCAGAGTGTCCTGCCCCTGTTTAATACTGTAACCCCTCCCTGTAACGTGTCATAGACCCCTGGGCACACACATTCCCTGTGTAGTATTTGTACTCTGTCCTTGTGCAATGTTTGCAACCCCTAGCATCGCCCCTGTGTGTGATCTGTTATGTTGTGCACCACACCCCTGTGTAATACTGTACCCTATGTGTCATATCAACACCCCTGTGTAATATTTGTGACACTTGTATATCACTGTCCCTGTGTGACACTTACTGTGTGTGATATTGCACCCACACCCCTACGCCCCAAATGTAATGTCACGACCCCTGTGTTATAATTGTGGTAACCTACAGTGTCATAGTCCTATGGGATACCTGTCTCCCTTTTGATGTATGTAGTGTTGTGCAATAGACCATACTTGTGTCATAAAAGTGTTGTGCAATATACCATACTTGTGCCATACAGGTAAATAGTGTTGTGCCATATACCATACTTGTACCATATATAGTGTTGTTCATGTACTAATTGTGTGAAGTCCAATGTATTTATTTATAAGGTAATATACGTGTAAGATGGCTTAGCCTGTGTTTGAGTCCTATCCCTTGCTTGCATGCTCTATCCCGGTCCAGAACAAAAGGACCCAAGTTCGTGCCCGTATCTGAGTCCGAGGAGTTGGACCCAGAATACGCTGCATTAACACCAAAAATATTTTGAAGAGATGCTACATATGCACTGAACCACATGACAACCCTGCTTCGATACCACCTCATGTCACGTGAACAACCAGAGCAGGGTTGCAAACTCTGCGGTTTTCCTATAGAATTGGGCTAGTTTCGACAACCTGCCGCGGGTAAATTTGGGCAGTCGTAGGTTCTCAGTTTTTGGGCTGTTTCCAGTGTGCTTCTGTCGCTTCCTAAATTGCTTTCAATTATCGAAAATGAACGTCAAAAATATAAATTGGAATATCAATTGAGTCGAGATACTGTAAATTAAGAATATATTTGTTATGCAGCGTGTTCAGGGCACAGAACACAAGCATGAACTTGGGTTCTTTTGTTCAGGACCGAGCAAGAGCATGTAACAAAGGAATAGGACTCAAACACAAGCTAACCAGTCTTACACGTATATTACCTTACAAAAGTACAATGACTGCACAATGCATGTAATACAATACAACACTAATTGATACACAAGTGGAACAGAGAGACTAAATCACAGATAGGTGCAGGTGGCATCCAGGTGTGGGAGGGGAGCCGTCTGGGGTGCGCTTTCAGGAGAGGCGCTCATCTTGGGCTGTGTAGTCCGGCATCCGGTGTGGGCTGAAGGGTGGCATTTTGGGTGGCCCTCTCCTGATGGGGCCCTTATTAATGTGGTGGCCCTCGGGACTGGAACCAATTAGGGCCAGTAGGCGTGCAGCTTGGTGCCTGCCCTTGACTGTGGTGGGAGTCTTGATGGAGGGTCCAGGATGGTCCTGGTGCAAGGTCGTCAGGGCACGCCTTGAGGGTCGGAGGCTGCGGTCTCATCGGGAAGGGAAGGCTGTCAGGAGCTACCTGTAGCTGCTCGCTCCTGGGGAGTCCAACAGCTGTTGGAGGCGTCGAGGGCCTGGCTGCAGGGACAGGACACCCAGGCTCATGACGGGTCCACTCCAGACGTCCTCCAAACGGAACTCTGTAGGGAAGCTATCTCCACCTCAACTGGTATGGCAGGAGCGTTAGGGGCATCTTGCTCGGCCCCTGGAGGGGGGGGCCGAGCCAGGGATGTTGCCTTTGGTGGGACCCTCTGGGGTAGTGGAAGAGGGAAGACCGGTGGTCATTCCCTGAGCTTGGCAAGTCTGGTGGACATTGCCAGAACTCCACTCTGAGGCAGTGTTAGAAGATCCGGTGGATGCCCCGTCCTCCTGGCAAGTCTGGTGGACGTTACCAAAGCTCCCTCCCAGGGTAGTGGAGGAAGGAAGTCCGGTGGACTTTCCTCTCGCCCAGCAAATCCGGTGAACGTTACCGGGGCACCAATCATCCCAGGGGCAGCAGGGAGAGAAGGTCCAGTGGATGTTCCTGGGCTGTGGTAAGTCTGGTGGATGTTACCGAGGTCCCTCTGCCGGGGGAAGATCACAAACGAGGGGAATCCGGTGGAAGTCCCCTCTATGGCAGGTCTGGTGGACGGTACCAAGGCTCTGGTCCCTTCCCTGGGACAACAGATGGGGGAAGTCCGGTGGACGTTCCTCCGACGGAAAGTCCGGTGGACGTTACCGTGTCCCTGCTCCCGTAGGTGGGTGGCAGAAGAGGAAGATCTGGTGGACACTCCCTCTACAGCAAGTCCGGTGGACATTACTGTGTCGCTGCTCCCCTTGGGGTGTGTAGGACTGGGAAGACCATTGGTCATTCCTCCTCTAGTGGCAAGTCTGGTGAACGTCACTAAGGGCCTACATGGGACTGTGTAAAAACAAGTCCCACCCCGAGTCTGGTGAGTGCTGTCCTGTTTGGAGGGTAAGGCACCTGGGAGATGCACTTCCTGCTGGTCTGCCTGGATGGAAGAGGGGCATATAGTAGCGGGGGACGTGGGCCGGTGTGGCTCGGGACCCTTGCGCTCTTCCCTGTGACCTCCTCTTGGGGTGGGAGTCTTGCCATCCCCGAGATCTTCTCCTCGGGTGGGTATTTGAATACTTATACACTATAATATGATATATTATATCTTCTCTTCCATATAGCTCAAAAGTTTGATTAAGTTTTAAAAAAGTTTAAAAGGGTACAAATAAATAGTTTGAAAATACGATTAAACTTTGATTAAAAAGGTGCTTCAAAAAGTTTGACTGAAAATGTTTAAAATGGGTCAGAAAAAACGATTGAACATTACTAATTACACTGGTGACTAATCCTCAGCATCATAGGGATAGCATAAAAACTTCCATTATTACACATACTTTTTGATTCTCTAATTCTTAGAAAGATGCCATTATCGACCTATCTCCAAAGAAAGGACGTTCCTCTGATTACAGACCAATAGCTATCACATGTTTTGGAAAAGCATCAGAGATTGTCATTAATAAGCACATTATTAAACATCTTGAATCCAACAACTTAGTGATAGACAGTATGGTATTCGCCACGAATGATCCACTGTTGTCATACTCATCTCTTTACTGATACAATCCATCAGTCACTTGACTAACATGCAATAGCCTTTGATACTTCTAAAGCTTTTGGCAGATTGTGGCACCATTCCCTGTTATCCAAAATCCTTTGCTACCACCTATCATCGTTTGTCCCATTGCAACCAAAAGGTAAGAATAAAGGTAGAGGATGTATACTCTACTTTTCACAAAATTAATGCCAGCGTGCCAAAAGGATCAATCCTCGCTCCAACCCGGTTCCTCATTCATATTAATCTAGTCTGTCACCCAAAATCCCCTTTTTTTTTTTCTTTCTTTTTTATGTGTCCGACTCTGGGCATAGGCTTCACAGCCTGTTCCCAAGGCCCAGTAGTCTTCCTACACACCATACACCTCTACATGTCACCACTTCGGCGCTAAAACCCACCATCCATATTGAATACATGCTAGGGCTGTCTCATACAGGACTAGTGTATGGGTATTAGCGAGGGTGTTTTTACATGTCAGCGGGTCTTCTGGTAGATCAGTAAAGTCTACTTTTATGAAATTCAAATCCTTAAACTGTTCCCTGCCCCAGAGGAGATTTGAACCTGGGTCCGGTAGGACTGCAGGCCACCCCTCTACCGATTGAGCCACCGCCTCCCCCCATTTGCAGATGACTTAATGTCTCACAGCTCCTCATTCACAAAGTTTGATATCTGTAACTCCCAACTCTGAAATCACTGGCTAGGGACAAAATAACTCCCATTTAATGCTAGAAAAACAAATATATCCAATTCACTAATAGACGGGTATTGCCTGATTCCTACATTACTTTCACTGCAGTCAGTATTCTTACCTGTAAAAGCACTGAAATTCTGTTTTCCTTAATACTCCCAGTTGGACCTCCCATATTATCACTTACTATAATTTGCATCATAGAAACTTGGATTATGTTATACAGAAACCGTGACTTCTTTACTGATGAACAGTTAGCTGTAATTTACATGTCATGTGCTCACCCTTGTGAAGTGGATATGGAGAAGTTACACTAAAGCAACTGGACAAACAACAAAGCTATAAGAGTTATTAATAACCCAACAATTATAAATGAATGACCTCCCCTGTAGTTAGTATAGAATGTTGCCTCCTTGCATTATCTAACATACTTTTGTGGGATACACACAGACGAATTGCATCTATTATGCCACCTCTCCACGCCTTCCCCCGTCCCACACATATGTCTGGTAGTGCTTATGACTGGTGTGTCACACTGCCATATTGCAGATCTTATGCCTTTCAGCATTAATTTGTTCCCAGAACTCTATGTCTTTGGAACTCGTTTCCCCAGAATAGTTTCCCCCCAAACTTCAACCTACAGCAGTTAAAGTCCAACTGTTACAGAATTTTCATGAATAGAGGACACCAGTAATATAGTGTATTGATTTTTTTGTAATTTGTTTTTCCCTGTGTGTGTTTTTTTTTAATCTTCTGGTAAAAAAAAAAAAAAAAAAAAAAAAAAACATAATATCAACACGTTGCTGTAAAAGCAGGGGGACCAGTAAAGCACTTAAATAACATTAAATGACTTGTCCAGTAAAGCACTTAAATAACATTAAATGACTTGTCCAGTAAAGCACTTAAATAACATTAAATGACTTGTCCAGTAAAGCACTTAAATAACATTAAATGACTTGTCCAGCAAAGCACTTAAATAACATTAAATGACTTGTCCAGTAAAGCACTTAAATAACATTAAATGACTTGTGAATACATAGCCTATTTGTTGTACTGTCTGTTTTCCCCTTACCATCATCGCGAGTTTATTTTCCTTCTTTTTCGGTTTATATCTTTCAGTTGTTTCAATCCTTATCCATTTCTATCAAAAATAGCCGTCAGAATCTCAAATGAAATCCAAGTTCTTTATTCCCCCTCAAAATATTCGCTGCTGTGGTCTGTAGTTTAAGCGAGTTATGCTTGAGCATAGTAAGGTCGTCTGAAACAAACTCAGATTAAAGTGGAAATTAGGTTATTCCCAGCCAGACAAACAAGTTTCAGTTGCAAGGTTCAGATGTATTGAAAGCTTTTGTAGCAATTGTATTATCTAACATATGATTATGTCTACAGGTCCTGAATATCAGTACCGTATAGCACACACAAGGTTAGGACTATAATGAGTGTAGTAGAATGGATGAGATTACTATAGTAGACACGGAGGTAGTGGAGTGGACATGATTGCAGCACAGTGGACATGAAGGTCTTAAAGCTGAGATTAGAACCATAGACATGAGAGAAGTACAAAGGACATGAGGGTAGTACAAAGGACAGGAGGATAGTGCACTAGACATGATGGTACCACGTTGAACATAAAGGTAGCACAGTAGACATGAGAGTTCTTACAATGAACGTAGAAGTTGTACAAGACATGAGGGCTCTATATTAGAAATGCGAGTAGTACAGGAAGCATGGAGGTAGTACCATCCAGCACATAAGGGTAGTAAAACAGACATGAGAGTAATGCATTGGATTTGAGGTTAATACAGTAGCCATGTGGTGGTAGATAGTGGCAATCATCATCCTTTCACTTGATGTAGTGCTGCCTCCTACTTCCTTCTTTACCATTCATTGTCAATGTTTGCCCTGCTCATTGCCTATTTCGCTCACATTTCCAGTCATTTTGATTTCCTGTAA
This sequence comes from Coenobita brevimanus, assembly GCF_032717465.1. Taxonomy (NCBI): domain Eukaryota; kingdom Metazoa; phylum Arthropoda; class Malacostraca; order Decapoda; family Coenobitidae; genus Coenobita; species Coenobita brevimanus. The sequence continues at coordinate 3,880,782 of NC_136956.1, forward strand.
CCCAGAAAATAATTTACAAGGCTGGGTGGAAACATTTACCAAACAACGAGGATGTATGGAGACTTCTTTTGTGCCCCTGTTGACTGGGTGGAGAGAGACAAATGTGGCGTCTATCCGGGAACCAAACCTCCACATTCTTCTCCGCACCTCGTTTTGACAAGGCGTTGTTCACTACAGGGGAACTTCGGTTCAGTGCAAAGGGTGGCTCTGCAGGAGGGTTGGTTGCCTGCGGCTGATGAGTTTGCTTGGCCAGACGAATAGGGGTTACTTAACGACAACAAAAATAAGAACAACAACAACAGTAGCCATGATGGTAATACATTAAACATTATAGTTGATGAACATAGGGAAATGCTGTCCAGCACATAGTGGTGGCATAGTTGTTATTGGTTGAGCACTATGCCACAGTCCACCACGGTGACTTTCGTAATGTCACCGTAGTTTACTGCTTCCCTCACCACCTCCAGTCCGCTCTCCACCTTACCAAACACATTATCCCATACGCTGCCATCTTCAGCGTCCCTGGTGACTATGAGAAATCGAGCACCAAAGGTAGCAGTATCACACTCTCCCAGACATAGTGTCCCTGCCTTGCCTGACTCCGGGTACTGCACCCCGGTGAGAGGCAGTAGTGGTGCTCCACCCTTTTTGTCGTAGTCACCACCCAACACACACTCACCTGGCTTGTCCTTGTCACACAACTCGAGCAATGTAGTGTTTCGGTAGGAGTGGCCGCGCTCGCCGGTGCAAAGCAGTACAAACTGCCTTGACCTAGGCGTGTCGGGGCTCAGCCGTATGTGGACCCGTCCTCTTGTTGATCCCCCCCACCCCAGGTCCAGGAATGCCAGGGTAGAGGAGGGGTCCACGACCTTCACCGCCTCACTCACCTGCACAAAACAACACCGTCAGCCACGGAGGAAAGAGAACAAAGAATGGCAGAGAGGTAAAGAGGAAGAAGATAACATACAACAAGCTGAGAAAAGGAGGAGGCATGGAAAAGGGAAGGATAGGAAAGGGTAAGAAGGGTAAGCAAACCACATACATTACAGGAAGAGTATGTGACAGGAATGTTGGAGGTGTCAGAGCATGAAGGCAGGAATGGGAAACGGAAGAAGAGAAAGTGGAGAAACAGTGAATTAAAGGGAACTGACGGAAGGAATGGCGGGGAAGAAAGAAATAATTGCAAAAGTCGAAATCAAGACGAGACTGATTACAGGAAGTACACACAAGACATGAGGACAATTTGATAGGATTAGTCTGTAAGCAAAACGAGAAGAAAGGTGAAGGTGAAAAATAGTTAAAAGAAAAATGGGAGGAAGTAGTAAATGGAAGGGCTGGTAAGAGAGAGAGAGAGAGAGAGAGAGAGAGAGAGAGAGAGAGAGAGAGAGAGAGAGAGAAATAAAAATAGGATGAAGAGGAAAGAGAAGAAAAAGAGAAAGGAATGAATTATGAATTAAATGGGGGCCAAACTTACCGTAGCAAGTCTTATGTGTCGGTCTTAACCTGGGCATTCTTCAGTCCTAACGTTGGTGTAATGACAAAATCAATAGTTTATTTATTTTTGTATTAAATGTTGTACGGATTGCATGAATATGACGTGTCCTTCATACTAATTACTTTCGTCGTAGTGAACTGTCGGCAGTTCCATGGATGAAAAATATCCATGTATTGTGGGGACCAGTTTGCACACATACGGCGTGGCCAGCCAGCTCTACTGTATACGTTCAAGCCACTTCTATGGGGCCTGAAGATCAACTGACCCATGTGGCCGAGACACTCCACTATGCCAATGAAGAAGTGACTTGCCCACTCCCAGTACTTAATGCATTGATGTACGTGTGGAAAGCTTTCTGAGATCAGAGGGGAAATGCATATGTAAATAGTGCTGTAGTAGCTGTGAATGGGGATGAGAGTGTTTGTCACTGAGGGAACTCCATGTACAGTATAATATCACATGAACATACTACTGCACTCTCAAGTGTCTACCACTCCCATCCTTCCAATGGGACTGACCCAGGTTGGTATGACTGGTAGCCTAGGTGCATGCTCTGTCAGAATGAATGTCAGAGGCTTCAAATAATAGCTAATGGTCTTAATGTACACTACAGACAGTACTAAAAATTCACTATATCAATATTTTTAAACTACACCTGTAAAACTAAACCAGTGTGACATTCCTGACTTTCTACAGATCACCAGTACACAAAGGGACCATCTTTGTTGCCCTTCATAACGGATATTTAAACTTCAAAACCATTCTTTAAAACCATTAAAACATCACTATTTTTCTATTGTCCGAAATTACTAGATACTAGTATAAATACCGTTAGACAAGCACTCAGCATTTCACCTCAATAATTATTCAGTGTAATATACCTTGATATGTGGAGTCACAATGCAAAGAGAACCAAGAAATGGAATGCCATCTGCATTCAGCTGGCTGTGCTGAACAGACTGATGAAAAAGAGGTCAACAAACATTTGCTTTTTAATGTATTTCATATAAAATATTTGTCATTCGTACAAGTTTGCACTGCAATAAAAAAAAAAAAAAAAAAAGTCTTTAGAGTGGAATTCAACATTTAGCTGCAGTAATATATTTTTTCAATTAGAGTTTTTCACTTGGTTTGAATGGAATGGAATGGAATATGAAGTTTAGGCCAAAGGCCAAGCACTGGGACCTGAGAGGTCATTCAGCGCTTTGATGAGTGAGACATGAAAGACGATAGAACCCCTTAACCGCAGGGTGTCATTTTCGTGACGCTTGGGAGCAAGCGATCATACCGCGGGGCGTCACTTTTGTGATTCTGTGTTATTTTGAATTCACCCGGGCTTCCAAGTGGGGGCTTGTATCATCTATCAGTACTGCCAATGTCCAACACTAGTCAGCACTCCTAATCTCATCTGTACTCCCATCCATTGTTGACAATTTAGCCATTTCTCCCCGTTCTTGACTCCCCTCCCTACCCCCCCTCCATTACCCTATCCTCTCACCTCCCCGGCCGTGCTACGCTAAGTAAATCTTCCCTGGAATTTTTCACTGATTTCATCCATTGAAATATGCCCTATGCCCTATTCTTATACCAAATAATATATACAAGAAAGAAATAAGGTAAGTGAGAGTGCCATACACCTGGAATTGGCTAATTATCACCTGACAACACCTCACGTGCACTCGTTCGCTAATTTTCGCTGTTTATTTCCCCTTGAAATATGCCGTATAATCTATTTTCGTAATAAATATACATATAAGGAGGGAAGGGAGAAGCCTAAGTGATATTTACATTCACCTGGAACTACCTAATTTATAATGTATTGTCTAGATTTCCTGCCAATCATTTCACTGCTATAAATTAGCTGTGTCAAGAGGCTAATGATGGCAGTAATGCATTTCCCTTGGTAGGCCACCACCCCGGCCCACCCTTATCAGTTCACTCTCATCTTCCAAAGTGGAGGTACGTCTGTTTGCTCTTGCTAGCTTCAGGGACTTTTCACCCCCATGCAAAGGGCCATGTGACCTTTACCCCCTACTAAACCTCGTGTGGAAAGAGGTAAAGGGCTGACAATTGATAAAAGAGTGACTACGATCTTTCTATTGAGTAAAACAGTGCAAGTGGAAGTGTAAATAATGTGTAAATAATGTGTAAACAGCAAGTGACAGTAATGAATGTAAATATACGTGAACAGTGGAAAACAGTTTTATAAGTTACTTCAAGTGACAGTGCATAACACAGTGTAAATAAAATAGAAATGTAAATAACGAAAATAAAATAGAGAACGTAAATAGAAATGTAAATGAGTAGTATTATAAGAATACGAGTATATACCCTAGGAGTAATGAAAGTGAAAGTTTCACTCTAGCATGTCTGAATACTATGAGTTATGAGAGTGAAGGTGAAAGTGACATTCACTCTCAACGCTAGTATACAGGACGAGAAAGTGAATTCTACGTATTTTACTGAAAGAAATTGAATCCCTACAGTGACAATAAACTAATATTACTGAAGGAAACTTATGGATAAAGACTGTAGATATATATAAGTGTTATATAGTAATAGAAATATAAAGTGTGAGGGGTTTTATGAGTAATAAATGAAAGAGTACCAAGAGCAAACTAGTGCAAGTGCGACGGTCAGATGCGCTCGTAATTTTCATTGCTTTCACAGTTTTTTTTTTTTTTTGGAGTATGGATCCCAAACTACTTGAAAATCATAGAGTAGTGTTTATAGTGTTAATATATGGCTGTGGTAATCATATTACGGGTTGTCGGGAAGTGTAAAGTGGAGACTTCATTACCCAACTTCAGAGGTCTCCACAAGTCCTACGGTAACCGACGAAGGCTCAACAAACATTCCAGGAGAAAGCTGAAGGTATGTGCCATAAGCATATGTAATTTTAATATTCTAGGACTAATAACTGATTTTTGGCAAATATTTTTTGAGAGTCTGTTGGAGCCCGAATAACCCGCGGCACACGCAAAACATTGGTAAACATGCCTGCGGTGTAGGGGTTAAAAAAAAATAAAATTTTTAGTATAAAAACAGAGAAAACTACTACACAATAATCATGCAACTAAAAATCGTAGGTTAAATGAAAAAAGATGTAGACAGCAAGCCCTACAACACAACTATGACCACACTAATCACAGCTTGCAGTATAGCCCTGTCTCCTTTAACCCGTCACGTCCTGAGCCTTTCCGCGCCTATGACATCCCCCAGTCCCGAGCCTTTTTGGAAAAAAATTTTTTCTTATAAAACTTCCGCTTAGGTCGAGAAACGTTGGAAAATCTTGAAGAAAGTGGTCTCTGCGGTCTATAAGTGGTCTATACAGGTGCGGTTTCCCCCCGCAGGTATCGTATTCTGTAATGGGCTGGATATGCGTTAACGTTTTCTATGGTAAGGAATAATGGGACAAACAACACACAACACCTCTACATTTATTGAATTTGAACTAATAAACAATAACAGTAACAATATAATGGATTTCAGACACATATATAGGAAAAATAAGCATTGTACCATCGCGCGAGCATAGCGAGTTAGGTCCGAGTCGTATCATGCTATATGCTAATTTTCTGTTATGAGTCTACCGATCATTTTTTCTACTTGTATACTTCTGTTTCAATGACAATTTACCAATTACAACTGTTTGTAAGTGATTTCAGATGTTTTCATTCATTATGATGACATGCAGCATAAGTTTAGCGCACATCAGCTTAGTAAGCGCACTCGCTATGACTCGTATTTCAACATACCAAATTTTTTTTATCACTTTCCAATTATTTTCCCATTTACATAGAACCTTTCCCCCACCACTGTGAAGGTTTTCAATTATTTTCATTCATTACGAGGGCATTTAGCGATATGCTAGCGCCTATTCACGTAGCAACCACGATCTCAAACACTCGTGTTTCATCATCTACTTTATTTATTCGCTCCAATTATATTTTCCCACTTACATTACACACGTTTACACCCCTCCAATGCACTGTACATACTTACTGCCATTATTTATTCAAGTGAGCGTGAGAATATCGCCTGAAAATACCCTAAATACCCTCGCAAGGAATGTTACGTCATACATAATACTCACACACTTATATACTAATTCACTCACACACTTATATACTAATTATTCACTTTATCACTTGCTGACTTTTATTTTGACTAATACGTGCCTTATTCATTCGACTAAGCGTCAGGAAATCTTATCCTTATAGACACGCTATGAATATTTGACTTAGAATATACATCATCATATACAATAATTTGAACTTATATTATACCCGTAAGAATGTCACATAATAGAAAATATATAATAAGGGGCCGTATTTATTGCACTGAGCGACAGAATATCGCATCAAACAACCCTCTCTATGTAAGTTTCAACTTAGGGCAGATTTATATACTTACACCCAATGTTTTCACTTATGTTCTACCCGTAGGCACTTTATACTAATATTTGGCAATCCACATGACTGATATTTTCACAGAGCGTCTGTCTGTCGCATTTACATCATAATTTCAGCATCCTTTCGCATTCACACCATGCTAAAATTGCAGCAACGTGTGATATTCACTAAAACTTGGGTGAATACACAGACCCACGTCACGCTGCACGCACTCATAGCGGGTGTCCTTCCTCTGTGTCATGAGTCTCACCTGGGAATGACTGCACACGTGACACCTGCGCTGGGGCCTAGGTCTGTTGGGCTGGGGAGGGATAGGAGTGGGGAAATGGCGGGCGGATATTCTCTGGGGAGTGTGGGTAATATGGGCAGTGCGAGGGCGCTGTTGGGGCCTTTCAACAGCATACTTAGCAAAGATTTCTCGTGTGAGCTCCCTCACAAACCCTTCAAAGGTTTCCTGAACTCCTGTGGTCATGGCGTGAAGGTGGTGGCAATTCAGAGCAGTGATATCTAGCAAGTGAAAGAAGAGTTTTTTATACCACTTCATCGTGGTCCTGGCACACTCTACCGTCGATATCATGGAGTCTGACTGGTCCACGAGGCGCATGTTTATATTATAGTCCATGACACATTCAGGTTTCCAAACACGACGCCTGCTCTCGCTATGGTAATCAACAGAATCAGTACGGTGCATCAAGGGGCGGTGAACCGTGGACAAGAGGCTTACTTCTCTGTTGTGGTTCCACATTGTTGCAAGGATGTTGTTTGCTTTGAAGAAGACAACCTCACTCCTTGCAAGTTTCCGCCCTACCTTGACCATGTGACGCCGGTTCACCTTTACGGTTCCACAGACTCCCGTTTCATGTCTGTGAAGATAACGAGCGAGAAGAGGGCTAGTGTACCAGTTGTCGAGATAGAGAACGTGACCACGATGAAGGTAGTCTTGTATCATCGTCTTTACCACTGCTCCCGAAAGTCCTATACTTCGATCTTCTATTATGTCTGTCTGTGCACCGGTGTACAAGACTATGTCTTGCACGTATCCAGTCCTACAGTCACACATAACAAAGATCTTGAACCCAAAACGGTGCCTTTTGCTGGGTATATACTATCTGAATGAAATATTGCCTCTCCACAACACGAGACTCTCGTCTATGACGAGATCTCTATAGGGATAGAATGAGGATCGAAAGGTTTGCCTGAGGTGATCAAAGACCAGCCTAATTCGCCTCATTTTGTCAATGTTGTTTGCATTTGCAGGGTCATTAGCATCATAAAAATGGAGGCGACTTAGAATTTGTTGAAACCGATTACGGCTCATCACTTGACCAAATATGGGGGTAAACATAACAGGGTCCGTAGTCCAGTAAGCAGGAATTCTATTTTTTCTTATTATACCCATCAAAAGGACAAGGGCAAAAAATAAGAACATTTCTGGAATGGAGACAGGGTAATCATAAATCATAGAATGCCTACTCCTTGTTCCCAATCTTTCACTTTCTAGCCGCTGGCCGCTTGCAAACAGGTTTGTTTGAAACACGATCTGATCTACGAAGGCCTCACTGAAAAACAGGTGGAAAAAATCCAACCTGCTTGAATTACAGTGAATACCTGGTGCAATGCAGCCAGATCGCCCCTGCTCAGTGAAGGGGTGAATGAGGGGAGAAAAATCACTCCCATCCTCCCAATCCCACGACACAGATCCCTCGTCCTCATCACCACCTTCGTCTGGGTGGGGAGGAGATCCTGGTTGGGGAGGTTGGGGAGAAGGAGTACGGAGGTCTTCCCCACTGTCACTCCTCTTCCCTCTGCCTTTACCCTTTCCCTTTCCCTTACCCTTACGGCCTTGAGGAACATTAGGGGGCTGTGGGGATGAAATAGTTGAATATTGGGGAGCAGAAGACGTGCTGGGGAGTGGTTCCTCCCCACCTTCCCCCTCCATTACCACACCACGTGCTCTCTCACGCAACCTTGCTCGACCACGTGTTAGGGGATATTGGGGAGCATAAGACGTGCTTTGGAGTGGTTCCTCCCCACTTCCCCCTCCCTCACAACCCCACGTGATAATGAACGCACCTGCACTGGCCCACGTGATCCACTCTGCCGCCTCACACTGCGTAGGGAGAGCAATGACTCACCCACCTCACTCTCACTTTCCCTAATCCCAGGAATGTCCATTTCACTCCCCACTCCCTCCACTTCACTTCCTACCGCCCCAAACAGAATGCTAGGCCCATGCCTGCTTAGACAACGTGGTGTGCGCTCTGGGCCACGATGGGTAATCACCTCCCGCCCATACCACATGGCAGCACGTCCCACGTCTCCGTCCTCGTCCTCGTCCTCGTCCTCGACCTCGAATTCTGCTTCCAAGGCACGCTGGGGATAGGGATATGACATACCACGTGCCTTCTTTGCCTCCTGCCCCTCTCTAGCAGCACGGTAAGTCACGTACTGCCACTTCCTTGGTGACGGAACTTCCTCGTCACTGCTGGTGGTTTCTTCCTCCTCTGGCTGCACATAATCCTTGTCCATCTCCTCGTCATCCAGTGGGGAATCACTGTCGCCGGTAAAGGTGTCCAGGGCGACTTGAATTTCGCTCTGTGAGAGACCTCTCTTAGCCATGTCTGAGCAGGACCGTGGCTACCAGGTGAGTGGACGAGTGGCGGGCTAGCGCGGGTCGCACGGGGTCGCCGAGTGTCCCCGCCTGGTGGCAGGTAGGGGAAGGTCAGGCGAGGGTACGTACTGCAAATCAAGCGCGAAATTTGAAAATTGTCGAAATTATGCACATTGCAATTGCATGACGTACTGGTACGTCGCTGGGACTGGCAAATGCAAATCTTGGTGACGTACCCATACGTCGTCGGGACGGGGCGGGTTAAAAAAGCCATAAGGCTAGAAACATTTGCCCTATTACCTAAAACAACTGATAGGGATCCCCTATTTGTTAAAAAATTCGCCCGAGAACGGGCATAGGTCGGACAGTCTAATAAGAAATGCTTGCAAGTTATTGTGACGTGACAGATGTCACACTGGGGTGGGACCCCTCGGTCCAAAAGGAACCCATGAGTCAAACGCGTATGGCCAATCTGCAGCCTAGTCAACCTCATCTCAAAACCCCAACAAGCCTGAGAAGAGGATGACCAGGCATAGACCGAAGGCCGGATCTCTTTATACTTCAAGTTTTTGGCCAGGGAGAGGGAAGCCCATCTCGCCTGCCACTCAGACCAAAGTTACGGATAACGGTCTTCAAATCAGAATAGATAACCTTATTATACCCGACAGAAGGAAGAGAACATGCCGATTTTGCCTCTTTATCAGCAAACTCGTTCCAATAGAGATTAACATGTGACGGTATCCAGCAGAACGAAACAAATTTACACTTCGTAGCCAGGCGCCAAAGCCAAGCTGAATCTTTCTTATTATAGGGTGGAATGTATTAAACTGCTTAATGGTGGTCAAGCTTCCATAGGAGTCTGAATATATTGTAAACGTCTTTCCCAGCATTGAGTAAGCCTCTTCAAGAGCCTTCTCAATAGCAGTTAGTTCAGCAGTGAGAACAGATGCATTGTTTGAAAGCCGTCCAAGACGTACACCCCCTTTATGGACAACAGCACAGCCTACACCAAGGGGTGACTTTGAGCCATCAGTATACAACTTTACTGAGTCCCTGTGGAGAAGGTCATGTCACAAAAACTTCGATTTAGTTTCTGCATCTGAAGAGGTTTTCCTACATATGGGTTTGGGACACACATTAGGTTCCGGAATGAGCCAAGAAGGGAGATTGCTGTAGCTTACTGGTTCAATTTTTTGGTCCCTCAGCGATGCGTCACCCACAGATAGCATGCAAATCTGGAATGGTATAGAGGCTCTTGGACCACAGAACTTAGACGAGTCACATTGCAACAAAACATCAACACAAGGATTGGTGTAACGATTGCTCTTAATTCGCGCAATGTAGCGAAGCCCTAACTCATGCCTGCGTAAGTCCAGAGGAAGTTCGTCTGTATCTACATATAAACTCTCCACAGGGGAAGTGCAGAAGGCACCCGAGCACAGTCGTAGTCCTGTATTGTGGAGCACATCAAGCTCATGAAGTTTAGTCTTTCATGCAGAGGAATGAATTTGGCAAGCGTAGTCAATCTGTGACCAGCACAAAGAGTTATAGAGCCTGAGAAGGGAGTTCCTATCAGCACCCCAATTAAAACCAGAGACCTCCCTAAGGATATTCAATGATTTCTTGACTTTAAGCTTCAGATAATCAATGTGCTGTGACCAAGAGAGACGTGAGTCAAAGATCATGCCCAGAAACTTAACCTCCTTCTCAAAAGGGATGATGTCATCATTTAACTTTAAGTGTGGGACAACCTCCTGGCATGTGCTTCTAGTGAAGCGGACTGCAACAGTCTTGGAAGGTGAAAAGCAGAAACCATTATCATCAGCCCAACGACAAATAGTATATATGGACTTCTGCAGGTGATGACTAATCTCGACTGCATCGTAGCCAGACACACAAATTGCCAAAACATCAGCATACAGGGACCCCAACACGGAGCGGGAAATCTGATCGAGAACACCACTGATAGCCACAGCAAAACAGGTGACACTAAGAATGCTGCCTTGGGGAACACCCTCCTCTTGTCTTCAAGGGCTGGATACAACATTTCCAACACGAACCTTAATGTAACGTTCCGACAAGGAGTGGATAAAATGAAACATATTTTCCTCTATGCCATATCGAGACAGCTGAAGAAGAATATTAGTGTGCCTGGTTGTGACATACGCCTTCTCGAGGTCAAAGAACACCCCAATGGTCTGACAATGGTTGGCAAAGCTTTGCAGGATTTTATTTGAGAGGATCAGGAGGGGGGTCTAATGTCAAACAGATCTTCTGAAATCCAAACTGGTAAGGAGAAAGCAGCTTTTCGGATTCTAAGTACCACACTAACCTTGCATTAACTAGCTTTTCCATCATCCTACAAACACAGCTGGTCAGTGCGATAGGACTATAGGTGGTAGCCAAAAGGGGATTTTTGTTTGGCTTGCTGATGGGAATAATGAAGGAAACTCTCCAACTGGCAGGAAAAATGCCCGTTTCCCAAATATTGTTAATGACCTTTAGGAGGAACTTCGTAGCTGTAACAGGCAAATTTGTGAGCATTGAATAGAGGATGTTGTCCTCACCTGGAGATGTAGAGGTAATCGATGACAAAACATCTTCCAGTTCCCGAAGTGTGAACAGAGCATTATAGGCAGCATTGCATGAAGATGGAGAAGGCAGAGGCATGTCAGGAATACCATTCCCTGATATTCGAGAGGACTTGGAGACATCAGCAATGTGCCTCCCTAAGGTCTCCGCAACCTCAGCAGGATCAGTGAGGAGGTCGCCACCTATTTTCAATGTCAGGTTGGGAGATGGGATGAATTTGCTTGAAAGCTTTCTAATTTTCCTCCATATAACCCTGGAGGGAGTCTTGGAATTAATGCCGTTGATGTAAGATATCCAGGAGTCTCGCTTGGCCTTTCGAAAGTAGCGACGCTGCTTTGCCATGGCTTATTGATAAATTTGGCATGTGGCAGCTGAGCCACTGGTCTTGTAATGCCGAAAACATTTCCTCGGTATTTTCCTTAGTATGGCACAGGTTTTATTCCACCAAGGGACCGCAGGTCGAAGCGGTTTACCTTTTGACATAGGGATGGCCACACGGGCACTGCCCATAATAGCAGCAACAAAATAATCATAGGCTTCCAGGTGACTAGAGAAGGACTCGAAAGGCCTAGCCAGAAATATATCGTTTTTATAATTCAACCAATCTGCCTCCCGCTCCCTCCACCTAGGAAAGGAATGAGCAGGGACATTTTTCACACACTTTAAATGGATAGGGTAATGATCACTTATATTCAAAAAAGGATTTACTGACCAATGAAAATCCATAAGGATGGAGGGAGAACACAAGCTCAAGTCAATAGCAGAGGAGGCTCCACTACAGACATTGTGGTAAGTCATAGAGCCATCATTGTAAAATGAGATATTATATGATTGCAGTATGTCATCTATAATCCTCCCACCAGCATCCAAAATTGTACCACCCCATAGCGGATTATGGGCGTTAAAGTCCCCAAGAAGGAGAAAGGGGGCAGGAAGCTGACGGTTTAAGTCTTCAATGTCCTGCTCACTGAAAACACCACCAGGTGGAAGATACAATGAGCATACCGTGAGCGAATATTCCAATACAACAGTAACAGCAACAGCTTGGAGAGTCATCTGCAATTGAACAGAAGAGTGCTGCAAGGACCTGTGAACAAGTATTGCTGCACCCCCATGCACCCGATTCCTGGCGGAGGGGGAGACCCATGAAAGTCATAATTCAATCCAGGATTTTTATTTTTTTTTTTTTTATGTGAGGAAGAAGGAATCAAAGGCAACAAGCCTGCAAAACTATTCCTTCCAAGAGAAAAACAAAATATAAGAGAGAGCCAAATTCAAGATCCGAACATTTCCAGATGCCTGAACACACTGCGTTTGAAGAACTGGAGATCATAGGAAGCAGGAAATACAGACAGGGGGAGACAGTTCCAGAGTTGACCTGTTGCATAAATGAAGGACTGGGAGTAACGGTTAACTCTTGCATTAGAGAGTTGGACAGAAAAGGGATGAGAGTTTGCTGCTAGATGGGTGCTATGTGCCCGTCGTAAGGGTGGAGGAATGCATGCAGACAGTTCAGAGAAGCAGTGACCATTGAAGTAGCGATGGAAAAGAGATAAAGATGCAACAGTGCGGCGAAGAGACAAAGGTTGAAGGGAGTCAGTAAGAGGATGAGAGTTAATGAGGCAAAAAGCCGTTGACTCCACCCTATTGAGAAGAGCTGTATGTGGGGAGCCTCCCCACACATAAGAGTTGTACTCTACACAGGGGCGGATAAAATCCCTGTATAGTCAACAGTTGTGCAGGGGTAAAGAAGGAACGGAGTCAGCTTATCACACCCAATCTCTTGGAAGCAGATTTTACGAGATGTAACATCATCTTTCCAAGACAAGTCCCGAGTAAACGAAACCCCAAGCATGTTCAAGGATGATGCAGGATTAAGCTGACTATTATCAAACATTAGTGGGTTTACCTGTGGAGGATTTTGTCGGGTTGATAGGTGCAAAAACTAAGTCTCTTTGATGCATTAAAAACAACAAGATTTTTTTTTTTACCCCAGTTAGAGATATGAGCCAAGTCAGACATTAGGTGTGCCATAGCCTCATCCCTTGTTTGTTGAAGTAACTGCTGAGATGGACGTTGCGGGAATCAAATGGAGAGGTGAAGGGTGGAGTCATCAGCGTATGAGTGGATAGGGTTAGATGTACAGCTTAGAAGTTCATTGATGAATAAAAGGAAGAGAGTTGGTGATAGGACAAAGCCCTGAGGAACACCACTGTTAATAGATCTAGGAGAAAAACGATGGCCGTCTTCAACAGCGGCTATAGAACGACCAGAAAGGAAGCTAAAGATGAAGGCACAGATAGAAGGATAGAAACCGTAAGAGGGTAGTTTGGAAATTAAAGATTTATGCCAGACTCAATCGAAAGCCTTAGAGATGTCAAGTGCAATGGCAAAGCTTTCACCAAAGTCCCAAAAGGAGGATGACCAGGAGTCTGAAAGGTAGGTGAGAAGATCGCCGGTGGAGTGTCCCTGACGGAACCCATACTGACGATCAAAAAGAAGGTTGTGATAGGAAAGATGCTTTAAAATTTTTCTATTAAGAACAGACTCGAAAACTTTTGAGATACAGGATGTTAAAGCAATTGGACGATAGTTAGAGGGTTGGGATTGTATACCTCAGAGCCCAACATGGTCTCCTGGAGACAAACGATACCTGGATCAAAGTCATGCATCAGAACATTTACTTGCTCAGACCTAGAGCGAAGACCCTTACAATTCCACTGCAAGATGTCAGAATGGAAAATTACCTGCTAACGTCAGAAGCCCCAACCTTTCCATTACGTGGTTGGGAAGATGAAGGCACACGTTTAATATCAGGGTGTAATGGCAGATGAAGGCTCCTCACGGACTTGTCAACATCGGATTTGGTGACTGGAAACTTAGAAGTTTCAGAGGAAACAGACACGGGTTTTTGTCGCCTTGGGAGGGGATGGACAGCTGTATCAGATGTTACATGGGGGTCAGAGATAGAAGGTAAAGGAGAGACATCCGTCGAACGGTCGTCAAGTGAACAGTCCTTATCAAGATTTGACAATTTATTGGACAGTGGAATACCACCAGTATCCATAGGGGAAGAAGAGTTCCGGGATCTCTTAGAACGGGGAGGACATGTGAAGTCATTGTCAACCTTTGCATTTGTTGTACGAGAGTGCTCCTTCACAGAGGGAGCAACCGCACTCTGCTTTCTGATTGCCTTTGAAGGACGAGAAGACAACGACATTGCTCGAGAGCGCTTCCCCACAGAGGGAGCAACCGCACTCCGCTTACTGACGGTCTTTGAAGTACGGGGAGACAACGAGACTGCTCGAGAGTGGTCCCGCACAGAGGGAGCAACCGCACTCTGCTTACTGACGGCCTTTGACGTGCGAGGTAACAATGATTGGACAGAGGACAACCGAGAAAAGGAGGGGCCCTTACCAGAGACAACACCAGTACCACAAAGGGCTTGGGATGAATGCAAATCTGGAGAAGTTGAAAGACCAACAGAAGACCTGTCACTAGAAGCTGGAAGAGGCACAGTGGGTGACTGAGGGACATTCTGCTTAGTGCTGCTAGTAGTAGTGCGAGGAAGTTGAGGGAACTGTCCATCAGAATGATGGGATTGAAACCCTTGGACGATACTTGAAAATTTGGAGCTAGGGTGTTTGTGGGCCGTCAACAATTGATGCCGAGCACTTCCAAAGCTAATGTGCTCATTATCTGTGAGCGCAATGATTCCTGCTCGAACTGGTACCCCAGGCACGTTTTTGAATTTGGAGAGTGAGCACCACCACAATGCTTGCAGAACTTGGAGTTAGAGCATGATTCAGGGTTGTGACTGGCAGAACAAATAAAGCATAACTTCTGACTTTGGAAGAGTCCTTCACATGACCATATTCGAAACAGTTATAGCACTGTGTTGGCCTACAGTGAAACTTCTTGACATGAAATTGCAGATGTCTGATTTTGATGTAGTCTCGCAGATGAGGTGATGAAAATATCAGACAGATAGTGGAATTTGCTCCTTTCAGCTTCTTTACCTCAATAACATTCGCAGGACAATGACGCAGTATCTCTTCATCCTTAACCCGTGGCGTCCCGCTGACGTTCTTTAACGTCCACACGTTTTGTCACTGCCAATCCCGTTGACATACATAAACGCAAAAAAATTGCAAGGTCCCTAATTTGCACAATTTTCAATATTCGCGAGTCATTTTTGGTACGTATACACGTGACACCTTCCTCAACAAGATGCCAGGCAGGGACAAAGCCTTACCCAGCATGACCTCCTCCCCCCCCCCACATGCCATTGTCTCAGCAATTCACCTGTTATCAGTGACCTGGCTAGTATAGCCATGTCATGCCACAGTATGAAATTCCGGGCCAGAATGATTCCCCAATCAATGACAATGTGGTGGACAAACTTTACATAGCATTAGAGGGAGAAATAGTTAGAAATGATGATCAGGTAATGTGGCAAAAAAAGGTCAGGTATTAGTGAGTGAAACAATGCTTATAATGCCTATATTACTGCTTGAAAACCAATATACTCTTGTACTACATATAAATTCGTACCAAGTAAATAAATAAATACCGTTTATGAGTGGTGTGAAATAGTTATCCTCCCATAGAACTCGTTTTCTTTGGTGCCAGCCTGATAGAAAACCCAGTAAGGTAAGGAGGTACTCCTACCTGTAATGAGTATTTTAAACCTCGGGTGAGCGATTTCTCTATGAATTTTCGATGTTTCTCACCAAAAGCGAAGGTTTGAGCCAAAAAATTTTTTTTCCTAAAATGGTTGGGATTGGGGGGAGTCAGTGGTGAAAAAGTGGTCGGGATGGGGCAGGTTAAAGTCACTAAGATCACTGCTGTAAATGACTCCTTAGCAGTATTGAAGGTTTTATGTGGAGAGACAGACTGAAGAACCGAGTCAGGAGATGGAGTAAATTTAGACAAAAGAGCGGCCTGGGTGTCATTCCCCGCTTTAACTAGCAAATTTCTCCCATACCTCTTCAAATTCCCCTCAGGGATATTCCCTATTTTCCTCTCGAGGCATTCAGATCGTTTGATAAAATTGTGAAGTCCGTCCTTGAATGTGGCGACATGCCAGTGTGGCCTAGGATCGTCCCTAGGAATGTCGTTGTCATCCTCAAAAGGCTTAGGAATGAAGTCAAAATCATTGTCTGACAAATTTGCAATACTAAAAAGTTTAGCCTTGCATGTAAATAACACAGTACCTTCATTTAAAGCTCAAAGAGCAGCCAATGCAGAAGCGATCTCACAGAAGGTAAAGTAAGCATCAAATGAAACTCCATCCTGACACAATATCAATTTTAACCTGCTCATGACACCAAAAGGCCTCATGGCAGCATACAGGGTGTCATAAGCTATACTTTCCCTGATTCCGGCACAGAAAAGCACCCGTAAATGAGGGTTTTCATTAGCAGGGGACTCAGAGGACTGGCCGTCCTCCACACGAGCACCAAATTCGGAGGGAGTGTTTTCCATGAATAATGAAAGTACCTTCATTCCCCCACCCCCCCACCCACCATGGAGCCCAACAAGGGGAGGCCATATGTCAGGGACAGAGCCACTGACGACCCCAGGGGTAGCAGAGGAGTATACACAGGTAACCACTGGGGGACCCGAACAAGGGTGACTCCAGGACGACTGGAGCCACCAGGCCATCCAGTGCCCACTTGACCCTAGCCAACGCATGACCAGCCGATTGACCTGGTCGGGCCCAACCAGGCCACCCGGCTAGCCAGAATAAGGGACCAAAGAGGTGTATTGCTAGCTGCAGGGCGCATCGTGCAGCATCGCTCAACCTCCAGGACTCCCATCTCCCAGCATTACGGGACGCCACACATGACAAACACGTGGGGAGGCGACAGTCCCGCCCTAGACGGCAAATGGGCAGGGACTAACATCACCAGCAGGCCTCCTCCACCAGTGATGTAGGGGATGCTTGGTCCACGAGGCCAACAAATGCCGAACGCTACAAAGGTAGGCATGCCTCCCAAGTAGGTGGCACTGCCAACCACGCTTCAAGCCCCACCACCGCGTCAAGGTGACCCCCTACAGTGGGGTCACTTGGTTTGAAAACTTGCACACGTATCCAACTCCTGATGGCACGTCTCCATGTCTGTCACTCAGGGTGGACTTCCCCTTGCATTCACCTCCCTCCCCGTACTCCACTGCACTAGAGGTACTTTATAGCATCACCACTAATAACTGTAACATCCCTACCACTGCCAATGCCATCTTCAATCATCTAGCCTGTACTCTTATTTTCCTTCCTCCCTTCAGCTGGATAACAGATCGGAATACACAAACTGCCACTGGACCACCCTCAGTGACCTCGGTTATTCGGTATAGATTACATGTTCATTCTGGCCACAATCCATTATCATTATGCAAGAGGCATCATCATCCCCTAAATAGTGTCTGCAGCTGTGATTTCATTAAAGATGTAGAACTGGCCCAGTCCCATCCCCTTCATCCTGTGAGGGTACTGGCCAGTCTCCAACCCTGCATCTTCAATCATCCCCCTTCACAACCAGCCTAAAAGATCATCTCCCCTGTTTTACCTCGAAGAACCTCCAAGCACTTTTCTCTTTGAAGAAAATCTCTTTCTGCTGCCCTCTAAAATGAACACCATTGCCCAATCCCACAGTCTACTGGTGACTGTTTAAATCCAACCGTCACTTTTATCACGACATGAACTGGCTCCTCGCCACATACGGCTCATCCCCATCATCCAGACATTTTCTAAATCATCAGTTACCTAAGCAGGTTCTATCTTATCATTTTCAGTGTTACATCTGTATTCTATAGAGAGATGAGTAGAATGGTGGCTGAACAGAGAGCTGGGTGCTGTTGACAGAAGTGTTACTGAACGGTACAGGGATCTCAAGAGCAATCTATTGAGAGTTACTGATTTTATATGTGGATGGACAAGGGGCACTCCAAGACATAAGGTAACATGGTGATGGGATGAGGGTGTAGATGCCACAGTTAAGGAGAAAACAAAACTTTTCCGGGAGTGGAAAAGGGGCGGTAACAGAGAGGAATACTTGGCTGTCAAGCGTTGGTCTTGAAAGGTATATACTCGTAGAGCACAGTCTGAGTCTCGAAACTTTTACTGGATAATCTAAATCGTGCTGAAAGGATGACTGTGGTATTTAAGGTGGCAAATCAGATGAATCAGATGGAGAGAGGGAAAACTGGGTTATCATAGGTAAGCAGTGTGTCGAATGAAGAAGGAAAGGTAGCGGTGGATAGTAGGTATATAAAAGATGCCTAGATAGAGCATTATAACCGGTTGTTGAATAAGGAGTTTGACTGGAAGAGGGAAAGTTTGGAGTCAGTGGATCCAATGTTTGGGCCGTAGCCTTTGATACTGCTACTGTGAGAAAAGCAATAGGCAGGATGCAGTTGGGGAAGGTGGCGATTGTTTTACGGTTGACTGCTGAAATGTTTAATGCCTCAGGAGATATAGGAGTGGGTTTAGTTACTAATGTGATAATTCGAGTGTGTTGTGCCAGATGGCTGGCAAGAGAGTGTTATGGTAAATGTGCAGATGGGGAGGAATGATGCCCTGGAAAGCGGAAATTACCGAAACCAACCTTTTAGACTGGATAATGAACATAATGGAGAAAGTCCAAGAAGGTATGATATGGGAGAGAGAGAATATTGACGAGATGCAGTTTGGGTTATAGCCAGGCAAAGGGACCACTGTTGCCATATTCATTGTCCGACAGCTTCAGGAAAAATATATAAGAAAAAAAAAATGTACGTTGTTGATTAGGAGAGATGGTAAAGTCAGCAATGAGAATGCTTGGATCGAAGACTGTCTGGTTAATGTGGTTATGGCTATGTATGTGGGTGCTCACACTCAGGTGTGAGTGAAGGGAGATTTGAGTGACGAGCTTTCTGTGAATGTTAACGTGCATCAGAGGTAGTCATGAGCCCCTTATTGTTTGTTATTGTGCTTGAAGCCCTCTCACATGACTTCAGAAATGGACTCCCATGGGAGATGTAGTATGGTCATGACTTGGTGTTGATTGCAGAGAGTGAAAAGGAGAAGGAGTAAAGATTTAGGAAGTGGAGAGATAGAATGGCACACAAGGGTTTGAGAGTAAATGCAGATAAAACAAAAGTGATGATATCTAGGGCTGGTGGTGGCACTGTCAAAGCTGGGGAGTGTGGCCATATGCAGTTTCCAAGGGTGTGGGAAATAACTGACTTGTGCAATGTTTGCGATAAGTGCGTGCATACGAGAAGTAGTGGTATCAGGTGTACGGCGTGAAATAATGTTGATTTCGTGTGTGTGGTGTGTTGGAGAAAGCATGTTGAAATTATCAGGCGTGAAAGGAATGACCTTGCTAATGAGCCTCTTGAGTGTAACTTTTTTTTTTTTTTTTTTGAGAGGGGGGACATAGGTGCTGACGGTGGGGCTGGAGCTAGCTCTATGGTTAGAGCAAGGAATAACACGAATGGCTCTCCCTCCATGCTAAGGGATCCTTCTATGCAGCATGTGTTAGGAGTATAAAGCTGTAGGTAATGGGGCCTAGACAGTTAAGTAGGAGGATATTCGTAGGCTAAAACGTACAAAAATGACATTGACTAGATGGTTGTGAAATACATCCTTGAATGCAAGACCTGAAGGAGCTAAGATTGCACTAAAGAGTTGAGGAGAACGATACGACTTGAATGTATTGGCGTTGTGATGAGGAAGGGTATATTGAGATCGTCTGTGCATATTAAGAGGATGGAGGGTGACGGCTGGCTGTAGATGACGAGAAGTTTGAACGTCAAGGGTAGGGTTGCTAGTGGCAGACCAGAAAGACCTGGGACAAAGTCATAATAGTGTAGTCTCTGGGATAAGGGACTGAATAGGGAGGCTGCCGAGAGAGAGCACGGTGGAAAGCTGCCTTTAGGTGATTAAGGCCGGCGCATGCAAGTATGTTGGAGCCTTTATAAACGAACGAAAGAAAGAAACTAAACCATGTAGCACGGGTCAGATGGGTTCACCTACTATCACTCCTCCACCTTGTTCTATTGTGTGCCAGCTCTTTAGTAATATCTGTAGCTCTAAGGTCAACATTCACACTTCGTCCCACATTGTTTCTTGATCTAACTCTCTGCCAAGTGTCCGGTACTTCTATTCTACACCTCACCCAATTTGCATGGTTCATCATCTCCACATGACAAAGCCATCTCAGTCCCTTCATTTCTAATGCATTTTATTCCCAGCCATCTTCTCAGTTCTTTAAGGATATCCTGCCACCGAGTTTGGCATGTCAATGCCATCTCAGTTTTCTCCTTCGTAATGCATTTACTTCAAACAATCTTTTCAGTTCTTCGAGGATATCATGCCCTCGAGTTTTACTCCAGAATACATCAGATAGTTATGTCACTTCATTCCGTCTCAGTATATTCTCCTCTTTCACACCCCATGTTTCACTCCCATACAATAGAAGAATCCTGCCCCAAGTAACAAACACCATTTTTTTTTTTTTTTATGGACAATGAGAAGACTTTTATTGTCATAACGGGATCATCTCAGACCTCGTTATAACCATTAAGCACTCTTGTAATGGCACGACACTGCTTAGTATTACCGCCTGCACTGATGACATCCCAAGGGAGTAAAATCTGCCCACAGTCACCGCCGACTCGTCTACGATCACCATAGATCGTACTGTTTAAAGTATATAGTATTGCGTGATCTGCATTTGTCCCTACATCTACTACACGTGAAATCCACTGCCATCTTGAAGGTGTTGCTCACTTCACTAAATCTCTTGCATACCCATAATCTGCATCCAGCACAGAATATAATGTTCCTACCCCACATCTTTCCCACATACAACATATAACAAGTTACATGAATCCATACTAATGTAGCCGAAAGTCATACCCATAGAGCATGGCCTTTGTCCTGCAAGTGTTTACTCAGAGATCTTTTTATTCTGGAATTCTTCCATATTCTTTCATAAGCCCAAGGTCATCTGTATATGACTTCTCATGGAAATCCCTCTGAAATCTTTTGCTAGTACTTTCATTTTCATTATAAGTACCAGTGGACTCTTGACTGATCCCTGAGGTACTCCAATCATAAACTTAAACTCTCTGCTGTTTCACCGAGACTCTGTCTCTAAAGCTATTTTTAACATATGCATACAGCACCATCATTAACCCGCATATCCACTCATCAACTGTCAAACTGTACCTTACCGATTCCCTACAGAAGTCTGCCAAAGCTATTCCTAAATCCACAGAAACACAGCGCCATCTCTGGTCACTGTCCAGGTACTTCTACAGATTTTTTTTTTTAAATGAAAGAAAGAAGGAACCAAAGGCCAGGAGCCCGCAAACCGTTCCTTCCAAGAAAAAAAAAATACAAAAGAGAGCCAAATTCAAGATCCGTTCATTTCGAGATGCCTGGACACACTGCGTTTGAAAGACTGGAAATCATAGGAAGTAGGAAATACAGACAGAGGGAGACAGTTCCAGAGTTGACCTGTTGCATAAATGAAGGATTGGGAGTAATGGTTAACTCTTGCATTAGAGAGCTGGACAGAAAAGGGATGAGAATTCGTTGTCAGACGGGTGCTACACGCCCGTTGTAGAGATGGATGGATGCAAGCAGACAGTTCAGTGGACCAGTGACAATTGAAATAGCGACAGAAAAGAGATAAAGATGCAACAGTGCGGCAAAGAGACAGAGGGTGAAGGGAGTCAGTAAGAGGAGGAGAGTTGATGAGACAAAAAGCCTTTGACTCCACCCTGTTGGGAAGAGCTGTCTGTGGCGAGCCTCCCCACACGAGAGTTATACTCTAAACAGGGGCGAATAAATTCCGTGCATAAAATCAACAACTGTGCAGGGGTAGAGAAGGAATGGAGTAGGCTTAGCACACCTAATCTCTTGGAGGCAGATTTTACAAGAGTTGCAATATGATTTTTCCAAGATAAGTCCCGAGTGAATGAAGCCCCAATAATGTTCAAGGATGATGCAGGATTGAGCTGGATGTTATTAAACCTTAGAGGGTACTCCTGTGGAAGACTGTGTCGGGTTGATAGGTGTAAAAATTGAGTCTTTGATGTATTACAAACAAGATTATTTGTACCCCAGTCAGAGATACAAGCCAAGTCAGACATTAGGTGCACCATAGCCTCAACCCTTGTTTGTTGAAGTAACTGCTGAGATGGACGTTGCAGAAACCAAATGGAAAGGTGAAGGATGGAATCATCAGCGTACAAGTGGATAGGGTTAGATGTACAGCTTAAAAGGTCATTGATGAATAAAAGGAAGAGAGTTGGTGACAGGACAGAGCCCTGAGGAACACCACTGTTGATAGATCTAGGAGAAGAACGATGGCCGTATACAACAGCAGCTATAGAATGACCAGAAAGGAAGCTACTGATGAAGGCACAGATAGAAGGATAGAAACCGTAAGAGGGTAGTTTGGAAATTAAAGATTTATGCCAGACTCGATCGAAAGCCTTTGAGATGTCAAGTGCAATGGCAAAGCTTTCGCCAAAGTCCCGAAAGGAGGAGGATCAGGAGTCTGAAAGGTGGGTGAGAAGATCGCCAGCGAAGCGTCCCTGACGGAACCTATTCTGACGAACAGAAAGAAGGTTGTGATAGGAAAGATACTCTAACATTTCTCTATTAAGAACTGACTTGAAAACTTTTGAAACACAGGACGTTAAAGCAATTGGATAACAATAGTTAGAGGGTTGGGAACGGTCATCCGTCTTTGGGACTGGCTCAATGAGAGCAAACTTCCAGCAAGAAGGAAAGGTACAAGTTGACAGACAAAGGCGAAAGAGTTTACCTAAGCAGGGTGTAAGAAATGAAGCACAGTTCTTGAGAACAACAGGAGGGACTCCATCAGGCCCATATGCCTTATTAGTATTGAGGCCAGTGATGGCAGAAAATACATCAGCTGAAGAAATTTTAATGTCAGCCATGAGGAAGTCTGAGGGGGGAAATGATGGAGGAACAGCACCGGAATCATCTAAGGTGGAATTGGAGGAGAAAGTCTGAGCAAAGAGATCTGCTTTATCAGTAGAAGAGATAGCTACAGAACCATCAGAGTAGAAAAGAGGAGGGAAGGATGATGAGGTAAAGTTGTTAGAGAGGTTTTGGGCAAGATACCAAAAGGAGCAAGAAGAATTCGAGTTGGAGAGTTGATAGCACTTAGTACGGATGAAATTATTTCTAGCAGTGCGAAGAACAGACATATCATGATTCCGGGCAGAAACAAACAAAATGTGATTCAGGGGTGGGTTGGCTCAGGTACCTTTTATAGGCCCTCTTCTTGTTGCGAACAGCATTAGAACAAGCGTGATTAAACCAAGGCTTTCTTGCATTAGTCAAAGGATATGAGAAAGGAATGTATGCTTCCATGCCCGAGAAAACAACCTCTGTAATGCGCAAGGCACACACAGATGGCTCCCGGCCATGAAAGCAATAATCATTCCATAGAAGACCAAAGAAGTACTGCCTGAGGGCCTCCCAATCTGCACCTCCAAAGTGCCATAGACAGCGTTTCTTTGGAGGGTCCACAGGCCATACCGGAGCGGTAGGACAGGTTAAGGTACTAAGGTTGTGATTGGAGGAGTCCAACGGAGAGGAAAGATTAACAGTGTAAGTGGAAGGATTAGTTGTAAGGAAGAGGTCAAGTATGTTGGAGCTCTCTCCAAGGTAGTCAGTGTGCCTATTACCCCGTGGCGTTTGGTTTACCTTAACTGAGCACGATTAAACCTACGCCGAAGTTTCTCATAGGAACTGCGTGACTCAATTTATGGAGGGATATCATGCTATCTTTAATCGATCATTCCCACCTCCAAGATTTGACCCAGAAACAAAGGAATAATAACTATGAACGTAATTCATGCACTTCATGATCCATTTACAATGGCATTAACACCCGAGGAAGGCTGAAAGCTGTCTATAAGCGGTGGTTCTTGACTGTATACTCAAATGCACGATCGACAGTGAATGGAATTGAAAGATGGTATCAAATACTATATGGCAGAAATTCAAAATGAAGTTAATGATTAGCTGTGGAACAGAGACGGGAAAGGAGAATAATAAAAGTGAAAACACAATAAAAATGACAAAACACTATGTAGATAAGTTATAACTTCAAAAATTAATAAACCTTGGAGAGAAAGTACAAAGAGAATGTCTCGTAAAAGACCAGTACGAGTTTCCAATATCAGATGATCCACAATAAAGGTCTTGGATTCATTTAAATTATCAACTAAAAGAGGGGGAGAGCCAAGACAAAACAGAGAAGGAAAAGATTGGCAACGAACAACACTGCAAAAACAACAATGGAAAAGAACATGAAGTAACAAGGTCGCATCACAATTGTAAGAAAGTGGAGGACAATCCTAAATCATCATATGGAAATGGGTCAGATGGGTACAGCCAATCCTTAGACATGGCAACGCCGCTTCCCAATAACGAGTATGGTAAGTGGCAGGCGAAGGTGTCCCGATGGGTAACAGCATGAGGTTTAGCAACGGTAACAGAGGACCAGGAGAACTGCCGGCACTGATTAAGAAATTATTAGAAGGCAGGAAATAGTCTGACACCAAAAAGTAAATGATAGATGTGTGGGGTAATGTGATGATTGCACGAGCTGCTAAAGCATCCATGGTTTCATTGCCATGGATACCAATATGAGTAGCACCCAGCAGAACTTTACAGACTCACGCTTCACTGGATAATTATTTTTTGGAATAGCAATTCTGTAGTTGCGGTGTGCGACTCTGAGATTGCTGTTATCGTGCCCTAGCAACCTACCATTCAAAAGTGTCTGATTTCGCGTATAATATGAGACGCATGTGATTCGTGTATAATATGTTCGTGTATAATAATATGATTCGTGTATATGATATGAAATCGGGTGCACATTTTGAATGGTAGGTTGCCAGGGTACGATAATGACAGCCTCAGAGTCGTGCGCCGCGACTATAGTATCCGTAGGATAATAGGGCGAGATCCTGAGGCCGAACGTACAAGGAGTGGAGCGCTGAGAAAATCCGAAAACAAGATAAATGATTTTGAAAGATAAATATAAGCTGGCCACACAGCAACCAACAAAGCTGTTAAAATGGAAGCCACCAGAGGTAGGCTGCTTGCATAAGAGTGACTGGGAAAGGAAACTGCAAATTCCGTACCCCTGCATGTCACAGAACCGTCAGTATGACCATAAACAACAGAAGAGTGTAGGTGCAGGTGGGCAAAAAATAACAAACGGAGAGTACCAGAAGAAGTAGAGGATTTCAAGCAAGCAGAATGGAGGAACAGACAGACGGACGTGGTAAAATGCAGGGAGGAAAGACGGCTGGCCAGAGCAAAAGAACATTTTTTACTTTAAGTGGAAAAGAAAAAAGAGGAGGCTGAACACAGATGAGAATAAGGGTCAATGGAGCGGGTGTGAGAAGAGAAGTAATCTGCAACTCAGGGTGGTAAGTGGAGAACTGACTGAGCAAGAAATTGATGAAGCCGGACATAATTACGGAGGGAAAAAGTATCCATCATCAAAACAGATGGAATCCCTGACTTTATGTAGAGACTTTCAACAGAAGATTTAATATCACTAAGAGCAAATCTCAGACTAGAATTTGTTGGCCAGGATCCAGTTGATGCAAAACATTAGTGGATATGCAAGAGCAAACCTGGTGCCCATTATCTAAATTTGACAAAACAAGAACTTTATGAAGATGTAGCAGGGTCTTACAGTCTGGACCCCAAGACACATAGGGCAAAATCTGGAATACGTGAATGCATTGGAAGGCAGCAACCCTTAAATAAAAGATATGTGCATCCCACATCAACTGAGAGTCAAACACTAGTCCAAGCAATGTAAGTGAAGATCTTCAAGGAATAAGCATATTGAAAAGAGCTTGAGGTGGTTGAGGGATATGGCAACGACGAGTAAAAGTCACTGCACATGATTTTGAAGTGCAGAACCAGACGCCATGAGTCAAAATCCATCATGAGGCTTTGAAAATTACTGATTACATAAGTCACTGCATCATAATCACTAGGGAACCAGTGGCAAAGACTACAAAGTCCTTGAAAAAAACGGATGAATGTACTGTACACCTGAGAAAAGGGAAGATACAAAGCCATTAATAACAATAACAACTACAGGCCCCCCCAGAGAGGGAATAACACCAGCCGCGAGCCAATACATATCTAACGCACATTCTATGACCTTGACCTTCAACTACTTTCACCAATTTTTAACTTGTAGATTTTCATCCCTACTACACACCTGTAAAATTTTATGATATCTTGAGCTGTTTCGGAGTTATCATGGTAACAAACACGCAGACCTTGATCTATTTTCACCAATTTTGAACTCGAGATCGATTTTTCCCCCTACTACACACCTGTCTAATTTTGCGATGATGTCTTGAGGAGTTGCGAAGTCATCGTGCTAACAGACACACACACACACACAGACAAACTGAAAAAAATACCAGCTTCGCTATCGCAGCTGTAATGAAGCTTATGTAGAATACTTGATCTTTTTCAAGATCAAAGAAAACAGCAAGGAAAAATGCAGCCCAAATACAAGTCTCCAACCGGATTGAAGGATCTAAAGTACGTAGCGACTCTAGGAACCCAAACTGCACTGGTGAGGGAAGTTGATGTGATTCCAAAATTTACATAAGCCTAACACTGATCATACATTTGAGGACCTTACAATGGCAGCGTGTCCAGGCAATTGGACAAAAATCCTGTAGCAGATGACCATCTGGGAATAATTTAAGGAATAATTAAGGCTATGCTTCAGGCAGAGGGAAAAGTGCTTCAGACCAAACTTTTATTATGAAGTCACAGCAAGAATCGGAGTGTTTACATTGAGGTGTCCCAGCACTTTGCAATGAATCTTTTAAAATGCAAGGAGGAAGGAACCAAAAGCCAAAAGCCTGTAAGATTGTTCCCTCCAAGAACAAACAAAAAATGAGACAAGAGAGAGCCACATTCAAGATCTGTTCGTTTCGAGATTCCTGCACACCCTCCATTTGAAAGACTTCAGGTTATATGGAGTAGGAAATACAGTCTTTGTCTGTATTTCCTACACTGATCTGTTGCATACCAGAAAGACTGGGAGTAATCGTTAGCTCTTGCATTAGTGAGTTGGACAGAAAAGGGATGAGAATTTGTTGCTGGACGGGTGCTTCACACACGCCATAGTGGTGGAGGGATGCAAGTAGACAGTTCAAAGGAGCAGCGACCGTAAAAGTAGCAACAGCAAAAGATAAAGATGCAACAGTGCGATAAGGAGACATAGATTGAAGAGAGCCAGCAAGAGGAGAGTTAATAAGAGGAAAACTCTTTGACTCCACCTTGTTGAGAAGACCTGTAATTTTTTTAATGCAAGGAAAAAGGAACCAAAGGCTGGGAGCCTACAAACTGTTCCGCCCAAGAAAAAAAACAAAAACAGTACAAACGAGAGCCAAATTCAAGATCTGTTCACTTCGAGATGCCTCGACACACTGCATTTAAAAGACTGGAGATCATAGGAAGTAGAAAATACAGAGAGAGGGAGACAGATCCAAGTTGACCTGTTGCATAAATGTAGGACTGGGAATAACTTAACTCTTGCATTAGAGAGTTGGACAGAAAAGGGAGGAGAGTTTGTTGCTAGTCGGGGGCTATGTGCCCGTCGTAGAGGTGGAGGGGTGCAAGCAGACAGTTCAGAGGACCAGTGACCATTGAACTGCGATAGAAAAGAGGTAAAGATGCAATAGTGCGGCAAAGAGACAGAGGTTGAAGTGAGCCAGTAAATGAAGGAGAGTTAATGAGACAAAAAGCCTTTGACTCCACCCTATTGAGAAGAGCTGTCTGTGGCGAGCCTCCCCACATATGAGAGTTGTACTCTACACAGAGGCTAATAAAGCCCGTGTATTAAGTCAATAACTGTGCAGGGGCAAAGAAGGCTGGGAGTCGACTTAGCACACCCAATCTCTTAGAAACAGATTTTACAAGCGATGTAATATGATCTTTCCATAATAAGTCCTAAATGAGTGAAACCCCAAGAATGTTCAAGGATGATGCAGGATTGAGCTGGATATTATTAAATATTAGTGGGTACTCCTGTGGAAGATTTTGATGGGTCGATATGTGTAAAAGCTGAGTCCCTGATGCTTTAAAAACAAGATTATTTTTTACCCCAGTCATAGATACGAGCCAAGTCAGATATTAGGTATGCCATAGCCTCATCCCTTGTTTGTTGAAGTAATTGCTGAGATGGACGTTGCGGGAACCGAATGGAAAGGTGAAGAATGGAATCATCAGAGTGCCAGTGGATAGGGTTAGATATACAGCTTAGGTCACTGATGAATAAAAGGAAGAGAGTTGGTGACAGGACAGTACCCTGAGGATCACCACTGTTAGTAGATCTAGGAGAAGAACGATGGCCTTCTACAACAGCAGCTATAGAACGACCAGAAAGGAAGCTATAAATGAAGGCACAGATAGAAGGAGAGAAAGCGTAAGAGGGCAGTTTGGAAATTAAAGATTTATGCCAGACTTGATGAAAAGCCTTTGAGATGTCAAGTGCAATGGCAAAGTTTTCGCCAAAGTCCCGAAAGGAGGATGACTAGGAGTCTGAAAGGTAGTTTAGAAGATTACTAGTGGAGAGTCCCTGACGGAACACATACTGACGATCAGAAAGAAGGTTGTGATAGGAAAGATACTCTAAAATTTTTCTGTTAAGAACTGACTCAAAAACTTTTGAAACACAGGATGTTTAAGCAATTGGGCGATATTAGAGGGTTGGGAATGGTCACCCTTCTCTGGGACTGGCTGAATGAGAGCAAACTTCCAGCAAGAAGGAAAGGTATAAGTTGATAGACAAAGGTGAAAGAGTTTACCTAGGCAGGGTGTAAACACAGAAGTACAGTTCTTGAGGACAACAGGAGGGACCCCATCAGGCCCATATGCTTTTTTAGGTTTGAGGCCAGTGATGGCATAAAATTCATCAACTGAGGAAATTTTAATGTCAACTATGAAGAAGTAGAGGGGGAAAGTGAAGGAGGAACAGCACCAGAGTCATCCAAAGTGGAATTAGAGGAGAAAGTCTGAATGAAGAGTTCTGGTTTATCAGTAGAAGAAACAGCTAGAGCCATCAGGGTGGAAAAGAGGAGGGAAGGATGATTACTTTAGTTAAAATGGTTTTTGGCAAGATGCCAGGAGTGGGAAGAATCTAAGCTGGAGAGTTGAGATCATTTAGAATGAACAAAATTATTTTTAGAAGAGCAGAGGCAGTGGATCGATTGGAAGAGAGGTGGCCTGCAGTTCTGACGGACCCCGCTTCAAATCTACGCTGGGACAGAGAACAGTATATGGATTTGAGTTTCATGAAAGGTTCTGATCTACCAGAAGACCCGCCGACTTGTCGTAAAAACATCCCCTCTAAAACCAGTACGACAGTCTGTATGATACAGCCATAACATGTATTCAATATGGACGGTGGGTGTTAGCACGGAACTGGTGACTTATGGAGATAAAAGATGACTACTGGGCCTTGTGGATATGCCCTGGGGGAAAGGCCTTGAAGCCTTTGCCCAGAGTCGGATGCATAGAAAAAAAAAAAAAAAAAAAACTGTCCTGGACAGAAACATAAAAGAGGTGATTAAGGGGTGGGTTGGCTCCAGTACCTTTTGTAGGCCCTCTCCTTGTTGTGGACAGCATTAGAACAAGAGTGCTTAAACCGTCTTTTTTTTTTTTCCATTAGTCAGAGTATGAAAGAAAGGAATGTATGCTTCCATGCCCGAGAGAATAACCACCATAATGCTCAAGGCACACTCAAACGACTCTTGGCCATTCCAGGCAAAATCGAAGTCCCTCTTGAAAGCCTCCCAAGAAGCAGCTCCAAAGTGACACAGCTGCTGCTTCATGGGAGGGTCCACACGCTTTACTGGAGCAATAGGACAGGTTAAGGTGACAAGGTTCTGATCAGAGGATCCCACCAGACTGAAAGGATTATCAGTGTAAGCAGAAGGATTAGTTGTGAGGAAGAAGTTAAATTTGTTAGAGCTCTCTCTCTAAGATGACCAGGGATACGGATAGGGTGCTGTACAAGCTAACCCATGCTAGAAAAAATAGAAGAGATGTAGGATGTTTACCAGGTGGATCAGTGACAGGAGATGAGAGCCAAAGATTGTGGTGAAAATTGAAATCTCCTACAATGGAGATTTCAGAGTTGATAGGATGTGTTCCATCTTAGAAGTAAAACAGTAGAAGAGTTTTTCATAGTCAGTAGAATTAGGGGATAAGTAAGCAGCACAGATATATTTAAAGAATGACAGGATAGCCTAAGCCAGAGAGCACAGAATTCAGAAGACAAGTTCAGGAACACGAGAGCAAGACATGTTGCATACATATAGACAACAGCCACCCTTGGCTTTGAACTGTGTATAGATAAGTATGAGGATACAGAGAAGGGTTTGCTGTCAGTCTTCTCAGAGTTGATACAGAGAAGGGTTTGCTGTCAGTCTTCTCAGAGTTAAGTTTCTCAGGAAGAGAAGGCGAGGTTTAGAGGAGAGGTGGTGTTCAACAGATAGAGGAAGGGCCACAATTGCTGTAGAAATGAAGTGAGTCAGACACTGGTTCCAGACATCCTGTTTGGCCATGAATGCCTCAATGTGTATCCTTACAGGCAGAGCACTGAACAACTCAAAAGGCATAATGGTGCATTGTAAGATTATGCAGAAGACAGCTAAAACCTAATTACAACACCTTCAACTACAGATTGAAGAGTATGGAATTCTGTAGGCAGGTGAGAGCCACTGCTATCTATCTATCTATTGCCAGATGCCTTAATCCCGTAAGGGATGGCCAAAAAAAAAAATACTGCCACTATGTCACCCTGTCCAACGCCATTGCACTGCCCTTCTTCCGGCTCACCCCTTCCTCTCTCATATACGGTACCCCTCCACTCCATCCTGCCACCTCATCCTTGGCCATCCCCTCCCTCTCCTCCCCTCCACTCACACACACACTCTTCATTCTCTCGCTCTCCTTCCTCTCCATATGGCCAAACCACCTCAGTGTATATCTCCTAACGCTTTCTGTCACATCCACACCACAATGCTTCTTCACTTCCTCATTCGTCAATCTGTCTCTCCATGTGACTTCACATGCTCCTCTCAAATAACCTATTTCCACTGCTCTCACTACTGACTTGTGTCCCTCCAACAAGGTCCAAGCTTCACTTCTGTACGTTACAGTTTGTATCACAATACTGTCATTCAGTGACTTTTTTACTTCCCTGCTCACTTCCCTGTTTCTTATCACCTCTTTCGGAGAACCAGCAACCTTTCTCCCTTGTTGTACCTTTTCAAGCACTTCACTCTCTAAACTTCCATCCTTACTCATCACACTACCCAAGTATTTAAATGCACTTACATTTTCCATTTCTTCCTCATGCAACCATACTGTACATTCAGTGACTTTGTTTCTCTCGAAGACCATAACTTTACTCTTCCCTACATTCACCTTCAGATTCCCTCTGTTACACGCCCTTTCAAACGCATTCCCCAAATCTTGCAGCTCCCCTTCGTCTTCACTTAACACAGTATCATCAGCAAACATTACAGGGAGTTTCCAAACTCATTAAGGCCGCTCCAACATCCACTGCCCTACCCTGTATCTCTTTTTGTAACCCTACCCCATCCATATACAGAGTGAACAACCATGGAGACGTGACACCACCCCTTTTCAATTGAACCTTCAAATAGAAAAATTCACTCAGTTCACTGTCCAAAAGTACTGCAGCCTTAACACCTTCATACATACTCTTCACGGCATTCAGCAACTACCCATTTACTCCAGATGATCTTGATACTTTCCACAGTCCTTGTCTATCCACCCTGTCATATGCTTTCTCCAAATCCACAACGGCCGCATGCAACTTCTTTCCCTTCTCTATAAACTTTTCCACTAAAGACCTAAGAATGAATCTGATCTACACAACCTCATCCCTTCCTAAAACCTTCCTGTTCTGCTCCAACTATTTCCTCTGTTATTTCCCTAACTGTCAATAAGTCATCATCATCATCATCATCCGGACCTTTCCCACCCACGGGCAGGGTGAGTAGTAACATTGTCCAGACAGCCCAAATTTGCCCAGTCCAATGGGCCACGCTTCCATTCACTCATCATTCAAGCCCCCGGAATCATGGCTCTATTGGATACACCAAAGACATTCACCACGTTCTTTAGCTTCACATAAACGTATCCAATATAGTCAATCCGGACTCTGCCATATTAAAATGGGGTGCCAAATCCCTGATCATGCACTTCTCCTCGCAACATTCATCCAGCCAGCTTGAGCTCTTGTCTAACCTCACCGACTTCCAAACCTCTCTTCCTCACACACTTATCCACCATATCTCTCCACCTTCTCCTTGGCCACCTCACCGCCTCCGTCCTTCAAATTCGCTCAGATATACCTTTTTCACCACTCTATTGTTATCCATTCTCTCCACATGACCATACCATCTCAGTACACTCTCTTCAGTTCAGGTGTCCATTGACTTCCTCACTCCACATCTTTCACGAATCACATTGTCTCGTATCCTATCCACCCTCTGTATTCCACATACATTTCTCAGCAGTCCCATCTCCACTTCTCTTACTCTTGACTTTCATTTTCATGTCACACAATAGTCTCACATCCATATGTTAAAGCTGGGACTGACACGCCCACATATAAGCCTCGTGCAGCTGCAACATTCAAGTTTCTGTTTCTTATCAAGGCCTTCATTGCACCAGCTACTTTTCTTCCTTGTGTCACACTACTTTCAATTTCATTTGCACATTTTCCTCTCTTTTCTATCACTGTACCCAGGTATTTGAACTCTCTCACCAATTCCAGTCACTCTCCATTCACTTTGACATCACACTGGGAGTCACCTTCACTCTCAATAACCATCACTTTACACTTCTCTACATTTACTGTCAAGGCACGACACTCACAGACATCATCAAAACTCTGCACTAGCCTACCAAGTTCTTGTTTGGTACTTGCAAGCAGTACTGCATCATCAGCATACAACAAATTTGAGATATTCCATCTATCACCATTTATTACCAACGCCATCCACCTCTCCATTATTCGTGTTTTTACACTTCTCATCACCCCATCCATATATATATATATATATATTGAACAACCATGGGGACATCACACAACCCTGTTGCACGCCTACACCAATCGTGAACCATTCACTTAGATGCCCATTAACCCTTAGACATGCTTCGCTACCATCATAAAAACTCTTGACAGCACCTAGCAGCTTACCATCTACACCATACATGCGCAAAACTTTCCACAATCCCTCTCTGTCTACTTTGTTGAATGCTTTTTCCAGATCCATGAATGCCATAACCATCTTATGGTCCTTCTCACAAGCCTCCTCTACTATCTGTCTCACTGCAAATAATTGATCCACACGTCCTCTGCCACTCCTAAAACCACCCTGTTCATCACTTACTAGGACTTCTGATATCTCTCTTACTTTCTCTATAATAATTCTTCCATATACCTTCCCTACCACACAATAAACTGATGACAGAAAAATTCTTGCACTCACTTCGCTCACCTTTATTTTTGTACAGGGGTACAATCACAGCCTTTTTCCACTCTGCAGGCACAGTTTCACTCCTCCATGCCTTCTTACATATCTCCAACAAGCACTTCATTCCACTCTGTCCACTACACCTAAGCATCTCTGCATACACCTCATGAACCCCAGCTGCTTTCCCATTTTTCAGCCGCTTCACAGCACTCTTCACCTGTGCGAGTGTCACGTCTCCTGGCACTGCATTCCTTCTCTGCACACCCCCCAAACCAATCATGTTTACAGCTGCTCTGCTCTCTCTAGTCCCATTCATCAGACATTCAAAATATTCTTTCCATCTGGTTCTTACTTCATCTCCATGGGTTAGGAACCTACCATCTGCATCCTTCACACCATTACATTTCTTTCCGCTTTCACGTCTACATTTTTGCTCCTCTTTCCAGAATAACTTCCTATTTTCAGAGTTGTTCACATTCATTTTTCTTCCCAGATCATCATTTACCTCCTTCTTTTTCCACTTCACTAGTCTCTTTATGTACCTATTGCCCTCGATATAAATGATCATGGGAAAACCAGGAATGGAATTACAGGAAAATGAGGCAGCGAGTTCAGACAGAGAAAAAAGATAAACAACTGGAAAACAAGTAAAGAATGAAGGTTGAATGTTAGTGAAAGACAATGACGATATGAGAAGAGTGGCAGACATCGCCATAAAAAGATTTATGAAGACAATAAATTGAGAGAGTAAGAATGAAGACAAAAGGAAGTGTAGAAAACAAAGAAAAGAGGAGTGGGAAACGGTGGTAATAGAGGATGAGGAACAAGAAGTAGACCAGAATTACCACAGACAAAGAGAGAGAGAGAGAGAGAATGATATAACATGGCAATAAAATAAACAAAGTCAAGAAGAGAATGTTGAGAAATGAAAAGGTAAATTAACCTCTCAGGTGCAGGTGGTATGAGTTGTTAGATTGTTTAACAATCTGTAAAGTGCACCATGACACGAATCAAGTAAAAAAAAAAAAAAAAATACAACACACATGGACGGGAAACTTGTGTCCTCCGTTGTCTGACACGATGTGGATCATGGTGCATTGTACAGGATGGTATTTAATGACTCGATTGGAGTCCATGTATAAGAGGGTTGAATGCATGATGGAAAGGAAATAGAAGCATTCACGCAAAGAGGAAAATCTGCCAGACACGGCCAGAAACTATATCTTGTTTCGTTTTGTGGGCTAAGGGGGTCTTAGTTAAATTTCAGTGTTATTTATCTGATCAATAATTACTATATTAGTTAAGCAAATAGCTTTAATTACTATATTAGTTGGCAAATAACTTTAAAAAATGTAAATCACTCTTACTTATTGTCACGAATTGGCACAATCCTACATCTAAACAAACTCATGACAATGAACTTTGGTGGAAAACCACTAATTCTAGTGGAATTTCCACTGTTTATCACTCAGTTTAACCATCCCCGTATTCACCCGATCGGGAGTGTTTTCAGAACATTTTTCACTGTTTCATAAGTGATCGTCCTTGTGCGCGACAATGGCGCTTTTGCTGAGTGATTTATTATGGGCGTGTTTCACTCACTTTCTTTCCGTTAGCCGTTAGCAAGTGCGGCCTGCCCTCGCCTCTCTCTCACAATTTGAATTCAGTTAGGATTGAAGCACCGTGAGATAAGTTTCTTGTAAAGCGAGTTCCTGAATCTCCACCTAGTGTGAACTGGCAAGAGGTTTAGCGTGTGCAGCGTCCATCCTACACACCGACGCCCAGTTTCCGCTTAGCCCACTTTTCTGACCAGTATTTTCTTTTCGTTTTTCCTAGGCTTAAGAGTTTAGTTTAGCTTGTGAGTGAGCGAGTGAGTGTATTCTCTTTTTATTCTGAATTCATTTTGAAACATGTAATGTACATTTGTTTCATTGTATTTAATAAATTTACAGTTCTTTTCTCTTGAGCTTAATGTAATGTAAACTCGTGTTTTATTTCTCCACATTAAGCTTCTTTTAGATATAGCTCCTAGTTTGCATAAATGCTTTGCATTATTCATAACTGGTACTTAGGCCAGTCCTTTTGTATTAAGCTTAAAATCCATTGTGTAACCAGGAATTAATGCACCAGCAAGAACCTGCTTATTGCTATTAGTATTAGTTATTGATGTCAGAGGTGGAGTCACTTTCTCCAGAGGCCAACAATACTAACAAACAGTGCGTGTGAGTAATTAGTCTCTGCTGTGTACTGTTGAGAAAGTTTATAAATTCTCGTCCTTAGAGAATCGGCGAAGTAAGCTGGCATAAAGTATCAATCATTGCTTGATTCTCACAAGTCAATTCTTCGTTAATATTGACAAGTTAACAATTAAAGTATTCCTTAATATTGGGAAGCCACAAAACTCCGTGACATCTGGTGACCTCATTCCAGAATATTAACTCCTAGCTCTAAAGTTATTCACGAGATAATACTCACTCACTCATACTTAGGTATTTATCATTAAAGTCTATAGGCACTATTTTACTGGTGATTATTGAGTCAGTTCTATCAATTTTAAGTAATAGTTATCACAGTCAGTTGTTTGTTTAATTTTCTTTCTTTACCAGTTTAACTAGATAAAACTGGTCACCACTAACCTGTGCCTATATTCTTTATTCTTGATTATTGGCATCTTTCTCTGCAAAACAGCAGTCAGTGCTTAGTCTTTAGTTCACTCAGACTGAGTTAGCATCATGTCTACCGATGTCTATGTACAGGAAGCTAAAGATATGGGGCTTATCGACCCCAAAGAAGTTAAAGAGTATATCCTCTCTCAGTTTAGATACGAGCAGCAACGTAAGAATGATGCTCACGAAGAGCATCGAATTCAGCGTGAGGAATGCGAAAGAGAATGCGAACACGAGCAAAAACAACGCGAACTCGAGTTAAAAACGAGAGAGAGAACGTCAATATGAGCGAGAACAACGCGAGTACGAGTGAGAACAATGCGAATACGAGCGTGAACAATGAGAGAGAGAACGAGAACACGAAAGTGCCGAGCGAGAAGCACGCGAAAAACATGAACTTGAAATGTTGAAGCTCAAGCGAGATTCCTTGGCTTCAGACACATCTGGTGCAGCTGGCCCAAGCTCCACGAGCGCTCTCCCTGCACATGTTCTGGCGACCCCACACATCAAGCTTCCCCCATACAAGGAAGGCGAGCGAATCGAGCCATACATAGCTCGTTTTGAAGATATGGCTCAGCTTTACCAGCTGGATGAGGCAGCTAAGTGGCTTCAGTTTCTTAGCCT
Organism: Coenobita brevimanus; assembly: GCF_032717465.1. Lineage (NCBI taxonomy): Eukaryota > Metazoa > Arthropoda > Malacostraca > Decapoda > Coenobitidae > Coenobita > Coenobita brevimanus. Next base: position 3,917,793 of record NC_136956.1, read on the forward strand.
GTTTGAGGGCCCTGCTCTCGATATTCTCCACAGAATCCATGGAGACAATCTCACGTATGAGATGATGAAGGTCGCACTTGTCAAAGCGTATGGTCTCACAGTTGGCGACGCCAAGAGTCAGTTCATGAGGGCGCATTTACAGGAAAAAGAGACTGCCATTCAGTTTCTTGACCGGCTTACTGCTTACTTAGATGAATGGATGGAGAAAGATGAAACTCCTTCCACATGTGAGGGGATAATTGACCTTATGCTGCGCACGCAGCTAGAAAAGACGTGGCCTGCCGAACTTATGGCTCAGCTTAAGATCTGCCACATAAAGGATGCCAGCCAAATGGTGGAGAAGGCTGATGCATTCTTCACTGCATACGGGTATCAAACTCGTAAGCAGCATACGTGGAACAGGAAAGGTGATAAATCTGGGAAACCGTCTCAGACTGAACCCCAGCAACAAGGCCGTTCTCAGAATAATGGCCAAGGTCCAAAACCGCAGTAGAAGGACCAGGGGCTAAACACTCAGAAGCCTGAGTGGAAGCGGTACAACAAGTACCCTGATCAGCAGCAGTATCAGCCACACAATCGACCGTCGGGACTATCCTTTTCAGCACCAGCCCCAGTGTATTGAACGCAGCCTTCAGTCCTCAGCAGCAGCATGATGGTGGTGTCCCTAGCAGTATGGGTACTTACCCACAGCTCTCTAGTCCCCCAGCGACAGTGAACAGTCTGCCGTAGGAGCTCAACCCTCCTTCTCCCCAGACGGTGAGTACAATCCCTCAAGCATCAAATTCTCAGGGCACCATGTTTGCCACATCATTTATTCAGCAGCCTAATCAGTGGCTAGCTGCTTCCTCCACAGGCCCTCCCACAGGTGACAGTGCCTTCCTTGTTCAGCCAGGGTTTGTGGGAGACATTCCTGTGAAGGTCCTGGGAGACAATGGTTCCTCAGGTTTCTCTGTCAAGCAAAGTTTAGTTTGGCCCGACAAGTACACGGGTAAGCAGATTCAAGTTAGACTTATTGATGGATCAGTGAGATTGTTCCCTGAGGCACGTATCCAGGTGGCATCTCCTTTCTACACTGGCTTGACAGCTGCTGTTGTCATGTCAGAGCCCTTGTTTGACCTCATTATCGGCAACATACCCGGGGTCAAAAACAGTTGTGCCGTAGATGTTGCTACTCAGACTTCAGCTGTTGCAGTAACACGAGCCATGGCCAAGGCTCTGAATCGTGTCACCCCAGTGACCACTGAATCGCCGCAAGATCTGATGTGCAGCCAAGTTGTTGTTCAAGAACAACATTCTGACCCAACACTTGCTGCCGTGCGAAAGAAGCAAAAGGGTAGAGTGATAAAGTGTTCACGGGGAGGTCAAACCAAGTTCCTTTGTAAACAAGGATGGCTGTACCGTGAGTCACGAACATCCCAGGGCGAGGTTCAACTGCAGTTTGTCGTTCCCGTTAACTACCGCCTAGCAGTGTTAGAATGGGGTCATTGTTCAGCCTCAGAGGTCACCTGGGCAAAAGGAAAACCCAGGGCCATATCCGTGCTGACTTTTTTTGGCCAGGGATGGGATGATAGATAGTTTTGTGCATTCCTGCAATGTGTGTCCACGTACCACTAATCAGGGACATGTCCTTCCTGTGCCGTTTGAAACCACACCCGTAATCTCTGAGTCAGTTGAGAGACAGGGCAGTGGTGAAGTGGGTGCAGACCTGACGTCTCACCCGTTGGGCCCACAGGACACAGTATGTCCAGGGCCTGTACATGCATATGTACCGTAAGTTAAGGGAGAAGTTCAAGAACCCCGTAGAGACAGTCCGAGCCTGTGTATGAATTACCTTGTGGAACGTCTCAAGCTGTGGGCCTCTCAGAGGATTCCCGGAGAATGCACATTATCCACATGAGTGTTGACACCCACGGTGGGTGTTAAAATGTGACCTGCCCGAGATTGCGTAGGGACTCAGCTTCCTAATGTTAATCATAAGTGTAGAGTTACTTTAACCAGTAAACTGGGTTCCATTAGCGAATCGTAGTGTTTGATGTCCTGCACAGACCCCCAGTCTTTTCGCTCATGACCACGTTTCCTGGTTAATTTAGCGAATTGCAGCATTTGATGTCCTGTACAAATGCCCAGTCTTTTCGCTGATTAGGTATAAGGTTTAACCAGTAAACTGGGTTCCATTAGCGAATTGCAGCGTTTGATGTCCTGCACAGATGCACAGTCTTTTCGCTCATGAGCACGTTCCGTGGTTAATAATGTAAATAGTGTACTTTTTGTAACATAAGTACTGATTGCTAGGCAGAGAGAGAGAAATGACACTTTTGATGCTCCATCTTCATTGCTTTTGCAGGTGCAGCTGGTGGGTGCAGCATTGTCGTGCAGTTCAGCTGATCGTCCCTGACGCATACTGCCGCCTCTACTCTTCTGTCTCATCATCATTATTTACTATAAATTTGTATTACATGATTTTACACGTAGGTACAGTTACACCACAACTGTCACACCTACACCGTGTATTACACACATCACGGCACATAACAGTTAGTTGTTAATGTAAATGTAGCGAACTTTTCACTCAGTTTGACCTGAGTACAGGATTTTTCACAGTTGTCACGGAGTTTTTCCCTCAAGCTTGCTTCTATTAACGTAAATACAAGGTTTTTTCCGCTCACTGGTGACTGTGACTTTCTCCTGTAGCAGGATAGCACATACACCACAGTGTGAATCTTGTGTGACTGAGTTAGGATGTATATGTATGTAAATTGATTTTTTTTTTCCTGAAGGAAAAACTTTTGATTTTGATGGGGCGTAATGTCACGAATTGGCACGATCTTATATCTAAACAAACTTGTGACATTGAACTTTGGTGGAAAACCACTAATTCTAGTGGAATTTCCACTGTTTATCACTCAGTTTAACAGTCCCTGTATTCACCCGATTGGGAGTGTTTGCAGAACATTTTTCACTGTTTCATAAGTGATCATCCTTGTGCGTGACAATGGTGCATTCGCTGAGTGATTTGTTATGGGTGTGTTTTGCTCACTTTTTTTCCGTTAGCAAGTGCGGCCCGCCCTCGCCTCTCTCTCACAATTTGAATTCAGTTAGGATTGAAGCGCCGTGAGAGAAGGTTCGTGTAAAGCGAGTTCCTGAATCTCCACCTAGTGTGAACCGGCGAGAGGTTTAGCGTATGGAGCGTCCGTCCTACTCACCGACGCCCAGTTTCCGCTTAGCCCACTTTTCTGACCAGTATTTTCTTTTCGTTTTTCCTAGGCTTAAGAATTTAGTTTAGCTTGTGAGTGAGCGAGTGAGTGTATTCTCTTTGTTATTTTGAATTCATTTTGAAACATGTAATGTAAATTTGTTTCATTGTATTTAATAAATTTACAGTTCTTTTCTCTTGAGCTTAATGTAATGTAAACTCATGTTTTATTTCTCCACATTAAGCTTATTTAAGTTATAGCTCCTAGTTTGCATAAATGCTTTGCATTATTCATAACTGGTACATAGGCCAGTCCTTTTGTATTAAGCTCAAAATCCGTTGTGCAACCAGGAGTTAATGCACCAGCAAGAACCTGCTTATTACTATTAGTGTTAGTATTGTCAGGGGTGGAGTCACTTTCTCCAGAGGCCAACAGTACTAACAAACAGTGCATGTGAGTAATTAGTCTCTGCTGTGTACTTTTGAGAAAGTTTATAAATTCTTGTCCTTAGAGAATCGGCGAAGTAAGCCGGCATAAAGTATCAATCATTGCTTGATTTTCACAAGTCAATTCTTTGTTAATACTGACAAGTTAACATTTAAAGTATTCCTTAATATTGTAAAGCCACAAAACCCCGTGACACTTATGCTGTTTCACCCAAAATATCACCGATAAAATAGTATATTTGTATATTCTTCCCTAAGAAGATTAGTGCAATGTTTTCCAAAAAGACGGTTTTTGGACTATAAGAAGTAAAAAAGGCGTATGAATATTGACATTGTATATAATCTGAGTTGTACAAAAAATGGCACATATGGTCTATTTATAGTTAAATACTTATTAGACTCTAAAATATTGGGGCGTACTGAAGCTTAGTGCTGCCAGACGTACGAGGCAAGCACAGGTAATGAGCAGATCAGCCAGTGAAGACAGATGGCTGTTTCTGTTTCCTCAGAAAACTTGTTTTACCGGACGCAGTATATAAATATCAACATGCTTTCTTGAAATGAATTAAGTTTTATTCTTACTCACAGGGAGTTTAATTTGTTAGCATAAATTATAACTAATTTCTGTTACTGGATAAAGAGCTATACATATATATTTCAATGTATGCATAAACCAGGCTGCAACTGCGGTGCAATATTTTTTTTAAAATTACTTTTGTACATGCTACATTGACACAATATTGTTTTTGAAATACCTGCGCAGAGTGGTAAGCCAGACACCACAACCCCAGGAGGAGAGTACAGGGGGGCGATACCCACCCCACCAGGAGATGACAGGGAGGCTGGCTCACTTGTCATACCTTCCAGGCAAGAGTGTCATATCTCCCTCGCAACCTGATGCCCCTCTTCTCCACAGCCAGACCACCTGGCAATGTACAGGAAAAGTACACTACACTCCGGCGGAGGGTATGCTCGCCAGAATCGGGGTGGGACTTACAGTGGCAGGATCTCAAGCAGACCCTCAGATGCTGAGTCCCCTGGATCACCCTCCTTTTTAACCCCTTAAGTCCTAATCACATCAATTGATGCGATTTGAGTTTTATGCCAAAATGCCAAATCGCATCAACTGAGCGCGGCTGTAAAAAACTGTGGAGCGCTTGCTCCACCCCGATTATGATGTACAGTTGCGGACATATCAAACAGAAACACCCCGTCCACCAGCGATGTGCTGTAATGCTCTTCGCATCTGGTAACACTGACAAGTGTGGAACTTCACCAGGTTTCGTTCGGTCACTAGGACGACCCGAACGTGGTGATCATTGCATCTGTCCATAGTTATCGGTGGTAATATAATATATAAGCAATATTCCGCCAGACATACTGATAATAGCATGTCATGATTATGGTAGGTTTAAAATTATGTAACACAATACACCCTCTACATAATAGCAATTATTATGAATGACATGTATTTCATGAGTGATTTAGTTTCAAGTCATGAACCATGCAACTGTTAACAATTCATCATGTCATAGTTATCAGCCTCCCCACAACTATCAATGAACAGAGAATTATCTTGACGCCCATCCTCCCTACCGTGAACCTGACATTGGTAGACCTCTGAAATCGAAGCAAGTTCACCACATACGGGAGGCTGCGCCATAGGAGGCGTCAGGGTGGGAGTGGGGAACCTGGGACAGGAGAAGGGACGTGGGTAAGGTTGGGAGCAATAGAGGTCGAACTGGGGGCTAAAGGAGAGGGGTGATGGGGTAGGGGAAGGTGTACTTTGACAGATGGCAGGAGCTACAGTGGGAGGGACTGATTTCAAGGTGATGACTGGGCCAAATCATTGTTTCATGGAGAACATGGAATTTTACTGTCAGACCAGGAAACGTTATGTTGACGTTGCCATGTGTTGTAATTGACCGTCAAAGTTTGTAACAAATTCACGACACACTTTCCATTGGGTGGCTCAGTATCCCTGTAATATGAGTATGTGACTATTTGTTAATTCGCAAATATATGACTTGCCCCTACAGTTTGTCAGATGTTGCAGTTGTTGTCACAGTGACTAGGAATTACCCTTGTAGCTTATTGCGTAGTATCATCATGGAAGACGACTGCTATTGAAAATACAGTAGAGCTCGGTAGATTTTTCCTTTATCACCAATAAAATTGAACAGTCTGACAGTAATGATGGTCCCTATGGTTTTCATTAATATCTGTATGGCACTGATGTAGAATAAAGGTGGATTTACTTACCCCAGCTTTATGTTACCGTTTTCTGTATGCCGTGTTTGACTGCTGATTTTGCACATTGCCAGTGGTTGTTAGTTATATTTAGGTTCATATTGAGCAACTGTCGTATGCCCCAAGCATTCCTTCACAAATCCTCGGGCTAATAACGGTGGAACAAGGTTGTAATATCTGCAGTTATCCAGTCTTAGCACGTGCATATTACATCAACAATGCCATCAGTTACAGAAATCTCTTGTAATAAATGTTAAACACACATCTTATCTGCAGTGTGTTTTGTTATGCTAAACAACAGGGCAGCGTTCACACAGTATGAATTTGACAGCATAAAATTAAATATGATGACAAGCGTCCATTACCCTGTTCACGGAGAGCAACTACTGAGCCACATATCTCAACAGTGTCCGAACATGGAGCTGTTGCCCTGGCTGAGTAACAATATGCAATCCATTCAAGAAGACAGGTGATCCACTGTCTTTGATGTATGAACATGTGATCAACTGTTCATGGTGTAGCAGTCATTACAGCTAATCTCCTCTCCCCATCATACCCATGTCTGAGTGCACGCAGTTGTCGGGAAGAGGGAGGGGCGGACAGTGAAGTGGATATTGTGCTTATGAATCAGATTATTTTTTTTAATGCAAGGAAGAAGGAACCAAAGGTCAGGAGCACGCAAACAGTTCCTTCTAAGAAAAAATAAAATAAAAACAATACAAAGGAGAGCCAAATTCAAGATCAGTTCGTCTCGAGATGCCTGGACACACTGCGTCTGAAAAACTAGAGATCATAGGAAGTAGGAAGTACAGACGGAGGGAGACAGTTCCAGAGTTCACCTGTTGCATAAATGAAGGACTGGCAGTAACGGTTAATTCTTGCTTTAGAGAGTTCCACAGAAAAGGGATGAGAGTTTGTTGCCAGACGGGTGCTACGTGCCCGTCGTAGAGGTGGAGAGATCCAAGCAGACAGTTCAGATGAGCAGTGACCATTGAAGTAGCGATAGAAAAAGAGATAGAGGTACAGCGTATGTTACACGTCCTTCATACCAGGATTAACCTTATCAGTGTAGGGTTTACAGTAATCCGACATAAAGATCACGTTATACAACCGATAAGGCAACTCTACCCACCCCAGTATCGCAATCTATATTCTGGGATCCAGTCCATCCCCCTCTAGTAAATTACGATTTCGTTTACATCGGTACCATACAGATATTAACAAGAACCATAGGCACGAAACTACTGTTAACTGTTATTTATTGTGGCAAGAGAAAATTCCTTCCTTCCCCTCTTCTGCTTTCGATATCACAGTCATCCATAATGTTACTACGTAAACGCAACAAGAATAGCTCCCAACTGCTGTGACAACAGGTGTAACATCAGACAAGCATTCTAGGGGCGTTTCATATATCACCATCTGATGACATAGTCGTCACCATACAGAAATAATGCAGGGTTTGTGTACCGTGCCACCCCGTAAGGAGTAGGTCATCCTACAGACAATATAACACATTCTGGTAGACTGGTAACGTGCCAGAGTCTGCATACCGTTTAACGGCCTGACCATCAACTTCCATAATCTACGTTAAATTACAGCTGATTTGGCACCATGTCACCAGCGTATCATTCATCCATCCCATCCTAGCTTCCAGCCAAAGTTCACTCTCCCCTACCCCATCACTCGTCTCCAGTAGAGCCCCCCCCCCCCCTCAACAGCCAGACCGCTACTGTCCCCTTCTCACCCACCTCCCTCCACCTGTCTCCCAGGCTCCTCACCTTGCCTCTTCCTGCAGTGCCACCTCTTATGAAATTCATAAATTGCATCGATTAAAGAAGTCTACCAGCTTCAGGTTCACGGTCAGGTAGGAGGGGGGTCACGGTAGTTTTCTGATTATCATGATAGGTGTGGGAATGCAGATAGTCACAATGGCTTCTATGCTAGCCGTCGGTAAATGTTGTGTGGTTCATCATATTTGTCAAAAGTCACACTTACGAAACCTGTGGGTTTCATGTGAATAAAATACGAATATGTGTATCTATCTATTGCCAGACGCCTCAATCCCGTTTGGGGTGGCCACAAACAAATCGCCCCCAAGTCGCCCTGTCCCCCGCCATTTCACTGCCCTGCTCCCAACTCACACCACCCTCTTTCATACACCTCTCCACCCCATCCCTCCATCTCATCCTCGGCCTTCCCCTCCCTCTTCCCCCCTCCACCTCACTCACATACACTCTCTTCGTCAGTCTTTCACCCTCCATCCTCTCCACATGGCCAAACCACCTCAGTGTGTTCCTCATAACGCTTCCTATTACATCCACATCCACACCACAACGCTCCTTTATATCCTCATTCGTCAGCCTGTCTCTCCATTTGACTCCACATGCTCCTCTTAAATAACTCATTTCCACTGCTCTCACTCTTGACTTGTGTCCTTCCAGCAACGTCCAAGCTTCACTTCCATACGTTAGAGTTGGTATCACAATACTGTCATGTAGTAACTTTTTCACTTCCATGCTCACTTCCCTGTTTCTTATCACTGCTTTCAAAGAACCAGCAACCTTTCTTCCCTGCTGTACCCTTTCAAGCACTTCACCCTCCAAACCTCCAACCTTACTCATCACACTACCCAAGTACATAAACGTACTCACATTTTCCAATTCCTCACCATCCAACCTCGCTGTACATTCACTAACTTCATCTCTCTCAAAGACCATCACTTTACTCTTCCCTACATTCACCTTTAGATTCCGTTTCTTACACACTCTCCCAAACTCATCCACCAAGCCTTGCAGCTCCCCTTCGTCTACACTCAACAACACAGTATCATCTGCAAACAACAGTACAGGGGGTTTCCAAACACTATCCTCTCTCACCAGGGCCACTCCAACATCCACTACCCTACCTTGTACCTCTTTTATTACTCCATCTATGTACAGATTGAATAACCATGGAGACATGACACATCCCTGTTTCAACCCAACTTTCAAAGAGAAAAATTCACTTACTTCACCATCCACACGCACTGCAGCCTTCGCATCATCGTACATACTCTTCACAGCATTCAACAACTTCCCATCTACTCCATATATTCTTAACACTTTCCACAATCCTTGTCTATCCACCCTGTCATATGCTTTCTCCAAATCCATGAAAGCCGCATACAACGTCCTTCCCTTCTCTAGAAACTTTTCCACTAAAGATCTAAGAATGAATATCTGATCTACACAACCTCTTCCCTTCCTAAAGCCTCTCTGTTCTTCTCCAACTAATTTCTCTGTTCTTTCTCTAACTCTGTCAATAAGTATCCAACCATACACTTTTCCTATTATACTAAGAAGACAAATGCCCCTATGATTACCACACACTTCTTTTTCCCCTTTTCCTTTGTACAAGGGAATAATTATACCTGACTTCCAATCCTCCGGGACTCTACCTTCCTCTCAGGCCAATCTGCACATCTTCCACATCCATTCTACTACTATCTCTTCCCCATGCTTCAGCATTTCACCACACACTCCATCAATTCCTGGGGCTTTGCCCGATTTAACTTTCTTCATTGCTTCCACAACTTCAATCCTACTGATTTCTTCCTGTCTTCTCACCTCCCTCCTTCTCCCAGCCATTCCCCAGCCACTTATACTCGCATTACTTCCATCCTCTATGTTCAACAATTCCTTAAAGTGTTCTCTCCATCTGCTCACTTTTTCTCCCTTCTTCATTAGTAATCTACCATTTTTATCTTTCACTCCCCTGCTAACTTCACTTCCATCCTGTCTTACTCTTTTCATCTTTTCCAGAACATTTTCTTACAGTCCCTCCACTTTACACTCAAATTCCTTCCAAATTCCTCATCCACTCTCTTCTTACTCTCTCTTACTAATCTTGTCACCTCTCTCTTTCTTTCTACATATAACTCTCTCTTCTGCCTCTCAACTTCTTCCACGCCCCTGTTTCTCATCCATTCATTGTATGCTTTCTTCTTTTGTGCCACAGCCTGTCTCACCTCTTCAGTCCACCACGCTGTTCCTTGCACCCCCCTCCGTCTTCTCTTCCTTCCACACACCACATCACATGCTGCACATATTTCTTCTGTAAATATCCTACACACACCTTCCACGTCTCCCATCTGCTCCAATTCATATTTGCCCAATCGTTCCTCCACTTCTCTCTTATACTCTGCCTTTTTCTCATCCTCTTGTAACCTTTCCACTCTCCTTGCAACTACTCCTTCCTCTCGTCTTTCCCTTCTTCTATTCCTCCATCTTACTTGAATCCTAATTCTGGCCACGACCAAGTAGTGGCCAGAAAGTCCACTCCCCCAACCTCTATAAGCTCTTACGTCCATTACACATATTCGCATCCTTTCATCCACACACACATAATCAATCATTGCCTTCCTTTCATTCATTTCACCACCCACCCTTCTCATCACTCGCCATGTATACCTGTGGATCATTTTATGCCTGAAGAGGGTATTGGCTATCACCAACCCCCTCCCAGCACAAATCTCCACTAATGCACTCCCATTCTCATCTACATCAGCAGGCACACCCCACTCACCAACTATTCCATCCACCTTCACATTCCCAACTTTACCATTTTATGCCTGAAGAGGGTATTGGCTATCACCAACCCCCTCCCAGCACAAATCTCCACTAATGCACTCCCATTCTCATCTATATCAGCAGGCACACCCCACTCACCAACTATTCCATCCACCTTCACATTCCCAACTTTACCATTCATATCACCGATCAAAAACACTCTCTCATTCCTTCCAAACTTTTCCATGCACACTTCTACATTTGTCCAGAACTCTTCTCTCACTCTTCTAGCACGATCTTGCGTTGGACATACACACACACAATCGCCCACATTTGTATTCCAATTTTCAACTTTACCCACACAGTCCTTGACCCAACTGATCCATACTGTCTTATGCTCTTCTTCCATCTTTTACTCACAACTATACATACTCCTTCCTTTGCCCTCTCATTCTCACCTATTCCTGCACATATACCCCATCCATACTCCCATTCTCTCACAGTTTCTCCTCTCCATTTTGTTTCAGTTATTCCACATACATCCACTTTCACATCCTCAAGCACCTGGACTATCTCTCTCTTTCACCTCATCATTCGCTCCCCTTACATTCCACGTTCTGATAACCATATCCTTGTCCAGTCCTTGGTCGTCATCGTTTGGTCAGTCCTTGTCCGAGGCTTATTGTTTGTTTTTTTAATTAGTTGTTTTCCGGGGAGGGGCACTAACCCTCCGCCAACCCTTTTAGTTGCCTTTTACGACAAGTAGGGATACTGGGGGAGTATTCAATTCAAAAGACGTTATTTTCAGTATACTGTCAGGTAGGACATTGTTTATATACCAATAATAACAGTGCACAGCGGCAATTTTCGCCGCGTTCAGTTCGTCCTAGCGACTGAACGAAACCTGGCGAAGTTCCATAACTGTCAGTGTTACCAGATGCCAAAAGCATAGCACTACCTCGCTGGTGGACAGGGTGTTTCTGTTTGATATGTCCGCAACTGTACATGACTTAAGGCCAATAAGAACTCACCCCTGATGTGGCGTGAGGGGGGGATCGGACCAACCCGGGCGGTGGGGGGTCACCTCCCTCTCGGCCTCCTCCATGCCACCCTCTACTCCACTCCCTCACACCCTCCTTGTCCCCCATTACTCTCCCACCCTTCCACGCAACTGCATCTCTCCTCCCGCAACAACCTGTGTCTCTTCCCACCCTCTCTTGCCCCTCCTCCCTCCCTGCTAGCCTCGTCCCCCCCCCCAAACCCTACCCCATTTCTCCCTCCTTGTCCCTCACTTCCCTTCCAACCCCCGACAGAAAAAGTCGTCAAAACACCCCCGAATTGCAGTTGTGGGAGGTACCCTGCCTGAAACAATTGCGGTCTTAAGGGGTTAACAGAGGACTCAGGAGGAGCCTCAAGGGCTGCTATTCCCCCACAGGAACAATATCGCCTGCTGGGGATAATGTGGATGGAAGGACAATCGGTTCGCCACCCTCTGCCAACCCCCCTTCGGAAACCAGCACATCCACCAGACAACCCCCGTCAGCAGCCACAATGAGGAAGGTGGGCCCAGGAATACTCTCTGACAGAGGTACCACACGGGATGAGACATTGCCGTTCCCCAGTGCTGTCTCTGGGACAGGAGTCCCAGACCCTACGGCCGGAGAGCAGCCTCCGTTGGAGCTGTGGCAATAGCTGGGCATATCCATCGGGAGCCTTCTCCCCGCCGCCAGAACTATGACTGGAGGGCAGCCTCCGTCGGAGCTGTGGCAATAGCCAGGCATATCCATCGGGCACCTTCTTCCCGCCGCCAGGGTCTGTAGTCTCCAGAGGAGCCTCCCCCGATTCCTCTTGCCCTTCTGTTCCCCATGGGAGCTCAGGCAGTGCCCAACGGGGCTGCCTGACAGAGGAAGAGTCCCTCGGACCTTCCTTTCCTAGCCTGGACTGGAGTTCCGGCGAGGCCTCTCCGCTCTGCCAAGTAGGAGAGCTGGCCCCTGATAGCTCTCCCTCCGCCCGTCCCCAGGCTCCTGCAGAGGAAGGTACCTCTTGCCCCGACCACCACTCTGGTGGCAGAGTAAGGTGCCCCTCTTCCTGCCCCTCTACATGAGAGGGCTGTTTCTGCTCCTTTTCAGGGACCCCATCAGAGACCAGAGCAGGCGTGATGTCCCCGAGGCCTGGTGTCCTGTCCTTGCAGCCCCAGGTGTTGTCGGACTCCTCCAGGACGAGAGGCCGCAGCTCACCCCTGCGAGCCTCCTCCTGACAGCGAGACCGCAGTCCCTGGAGTCAGCAGGCCTCACCCAGTGCCTGTTGCAGTAGCCAAGGCTCCCTCAGTGACGGTGGGCGCAGACCCTCCCTGACAGCCGCCCCTGCGGAATGATGCAGCAGTCCACCCCAGGCGCCACCCTCTCCACCCCCGACCCTGACGACGACTAAGGGCCAGTGCCAAGCAGCCCCTCTCCTGGCTCTGACCCTAGCCCAGAAAGCCCTGCCTCCTGCCGGGCTGTAGCGGCTAGGGAGCCACCCAACACACCACCTGCCCACTCCTCCAGGACTAGTGGTGACCTCACGGACCACCCTTCCCCATGCTACTCGCCGAGCGGCCCACCTCCCATACCCGGCCGACATCTCAAGCTCCTGGTGTAGGCCCTTCTGGCCCATGGGCCGTGTCCTCCACTCCACCAGAATCGTGAGTACTAGATCCTATGATTGTACACTTCCCCAGTGCTACTGGACCCATCCCCCAGTGAACCAACCAATGTGACTCCTCCCCTGCATCTGTGGCGCCTCTCCCCAGTGTTGCCCAACCCTCGCCAGTGCTCTATCCCCCTCTCTACCCCCCAGCAGCCATGGTGTTATCCCCCCTCCCTCAGTGCACCATAGTGAATTCTACTACCTGTGATCTCGCGTGCAGAGTGTTCAACACCCACCCACGGGTCGGTTACCCGACAGTGATAACCCTCCCCCAGTGTTGCCCCCACAGGACAACATACGTCAATGTAACTCCCCCCCCAGTGTGCTCTCCCTCCCCTCCCCAGGCCCCCAGTCACCGTCCCCATGCGAATAGACCCACCCTAGACTCACTAATACCCCCCCTTCCCCTGCTCTCAATCAAGTGCAGGACATTATATACTCTCGTCCTATGTAACGCGTACATAGCCTAAGATTAGCTAGGGTATCATCTATGTCACGCGGATCCATTGTACTAGCTAGGAACTCGTGTATGTCACACGGATACCTAGACTTAAGGGCTTGAATATATATCGTCATCCATGTCACACACCTGTCGTATTGGGTATACTGTACTATACTGTCCATGTGTGTCGAATAAGATATACCTGACATGCTTGTGAAATACTGTCTGTGACACTGTGTGGACATAACCCCGCATCAGGAAGGTGTAACTCCGTATACAGGTCAGACTTGCTGAACTAGGAGGAAAGTGATGGTTGTGTTTAAGTCATTGTAAGTTCCTCAGTTTTGCTCATTGAATGGTGTGTTTACTTGTCTTTTGCTAATATATAAGTGTGCCTTTTGACCAGTGGTGTTTGTGTTTTCCTTCCTTGCTAGTACTGACCTGGTCGGAAACAAAGAACCCAGGACCGCACCATGTCTGTACCCGAGAAGTCGGGACTCAGAACACGCTGCATAACAGTTTTAAAGAGAAGAAATAGAATATTTATGTATTTTTACAATAAGATGCATGAAAAAGGACATTCAATTATTGCCCGACGTTTTTTTTTTTTTCCATCTGAAAAATTAAAATATTGGTGACATCTGGCATTTCTCCAGGTGCGCGAACACTCCTATTAGAGAAGCTCTCATGCAGTGCAACATCTACGCTCACCAGCTGGTCTAAGAGTTTTTGCCGCAAGACTCGGACCTTCAACTGATTGCTCTCAAAATTGAATTGCTTCATACATGGCAGCCCATTAACACTTCCCTGAAGGTTGGTCTCCTTAAGATGAAACTGAATTCATCTTCCCTGTGATCTTGACCTTTTCCCTAACCGTGCTCTGTAACTTAGAAAAAAAAAAGGTCAAAATCGGATACTGTTTAGTTAGGCCTTGCTATGTGTCTGATATCCTACTGTACTAATAAAAAAGCATTGAACAACTCCTTGGGTGATCTTCAGCCCTACCACCAAACTGGTACTGAATCAGATCAAGCTGTTTTGATTATTTTGTTCACACTCTGACAAATGCGTCAAACTCTGACCGTGCCATGTGACCTTGTCTGTCATTCTTTAAAAAAAAAATAATATATATATATATATATAATATATATATATATATATATATATATATATATATATATATATATAGTTAAACTCCTTCACTGAGAACCCCAGCATCATGATAGTTTGATTAAAATCGAATGAAAACTGTTGGAATTCTATTCTTCACACACACACACACACACACACACACACACACACACTCACACACACATATACGTACGCATGTGCGCACATACTACCTTGTCCTGGAAAGCAAAACGATAGTTTTTGTTTCGCGAGCAGAGCTTCATCAACCCTCATACTCTGCCGACATGGATCCCTTTGTGCAACTCTTCCCCCTCTGAGTATTTTTCAACAGGAACAATCGACCTGCTGTACCCATGAGTTCCTTGACCTACCCCACCTCGAATTAACACTCTAGAGATCACAGTGTGAGCAGGATCAATCCCAGGAAAGCAGGTCTATCTATGTATCTACAGCTAGGCACCTTAATCCAGTAAGAGGTGGCTACTAACAAAACGCCTCCATGATTCCTTGTCCTTTGCCATTATAGTGACCTCCCCCAAGCTCACACCCCTCTCTCTCATATACCTCTCCACTCCATCACTCTATCTCATTCTCGGTCTCCCCCTCCCTCTCCGCCCCTCCACCTCACTCACATAAACTCTCCTCGTCAGTCTCTCACTCATCTTCTCCATATGGCCAAACCACCTCAATGTATTTCTCTTGATGCTTTCTATCACATCTACACCACAACTCTCCTTCTCTTCCTCACGTGTCAGTCTGTCTGTCCATTAACTCCACATGCTTCTCTGAAATAACTCGTTTCCACTGCACTCAGTCCTGTCTTGTGTCCTTCCAACACCGTTCAAGCTCGGTGTCCATATGTCAGAATTGGTATTACAATACTATCATGCAGCGACTTTTTTATTTCCATGCTCACCTCCCTAATTTTTATCACTTTTTTCAAATATCCAGCAACCTTTCTTCCCTGTTGTACCCTTTCAAGCACTTCACCCTCTAAACTTCCATCTTTATCATCACACTATCCAAGCACTTAAATGCACTCACATTTTCCATTTCCTCATTATCCATCCTCACTGTGCATTCAGCGAATTGATTTCTCTGGAAGGCCACAAGTTTACTCTTTCTTCAATTCATGTTTAACGTTTCTTACACATTCTCCCAAACTCATTTACTACACTTTGCAGTTCCCCTTCGTCTTCGCTTAACAATACAGTATCATCTGCAAACAACAGAGCATGGAGTTTGCAAAAGTCACCCTCTCTCATTAGGGCTGCTCCAACATCCATTGCCCTACCCTGTTCACCATCCATTCGCACTGCAGCCCTAGCACAATCATACTCTTCACGGCATTCAACAGCTTTCCAATTACTCCACATATTCTTAATATTTTCCACATTCCTTGTCTATCTACTCCGTCATATGCTTCTTCCAAATCCAGGAAGGCTGCATACAACTTTTTCCCTTCTCTAGAAACTTTTCCACTAAACACCTTAGGGTGAATATCTAGTCCAAACAATCTCTGCCCCTCATAAACCTCCCTGTTCTTCACCAACTAAAATTTTTTGTTATTCCCCTAACTCTGTCAACCAGTATCCTACCATTTACGTTTCCTATCACACTAAGGAGACACATGTCTCTGTGATTATAACTCACTTCTTTTCCCCCCTTTCCCTTGTACAGGGGAATAATAATACCTGATTTCCAATCCTCTGAGACTCTATCTTCCTCACAAACCAATCTTCACATTGTCTACATCCATTCTACAAATATCCCTCCCCCACGCTTCACTATTTCACCACACACTCCATCAATTCCTGGGGCTTTCCTCATTTTGATTTTCTTCATTGCTTTCACTACTTCCATCCCACTGATCACTTCCTCTTTTCTGGAATCCCTCCTTCTCTCAGCCATTCCCCAGTCACTTATATTCGCATTACTTTCATTCTCTGTGTTCAACAATTCTTTAAAGTGTCCTCTCCATCTGCTCACTTATTCTCTCTTCTTCATTAACAGTCTGCCATTATTAGTTTTCAGTCCCCTATGACCTTTATCACCCTGGGTAACTCTTTACCTCCTTCCAGAACATTTCTTTACATTCCCTACACTTTATACTTAAATTCCTTCCGAATTCCTTCCCAACAGGCCGCATGCCAATATAAATGGAGTTGACGTTGATGTATTATGTGGGTATTATGCACCGATTTAGTTGCTCATTAGGCGGCAATACTCCATGATCCTGCAACTAGATGAGTCAATTTGCCACTTCAAGTCACTGTTTCATGTCATGTCCATGTTTCTCAGTCATAGAGTAAAACAGGGAGCACCATTTTTACACCCTCGAGCATGGGCGCAAAAATGTAAAAGTAAATGAAGTTTAGGAAATATGTAGAGCCCGAAGTGCTGAGATGAACAGAAAAATACCATCCTTTAGCTGGGAAAAAAGAGAACAGTGCAGGATATGAAGGATGATAATAGTGTTACGTCAGCACCCCACAATGCCA
This sequence comes from Coenobita brevimanus, assembly GCF_032717465.1. Taxonomy (NCBI): domain Eukaryota; kingdom Metazoa; phylum Arthropoda; class Malacostraca; order Decapoda; family Coenobitidae; genus Coenobita; species Coenobita brevimanus. Next base: position 3,934,992 of record NC_136956.1, read on the forward strand.
CAGGCTCCAACAGCAGTAGTTCAGTACAGGAAGGGCGTTGCCCAGTGAGTTGTTCTTCCTATGGTCAGCCTTAAGGTGTACAGCACACAAGATCAGCTGAGGCGAAGATGAACACTGGCTTCTTAAAGTTCACTGTCTGTTTTCCAAATAGTTACACTTAATGCTTTCCAACTTCACCTCACTGTTTTCACAAGCACTGGAGCTATTCAGACTTTACTAACTGCTATTACACTTAATGCTGGACAACGTCACTGTTATTACACTTAATGCTTGACAATACTTCACTGTTTTCACAAGTACCAAAAGTAATCTCTCTGTAATTACACTTAATGCTTGCCAGCAACACTTCACAAACTTCTCTAACAGCACTGCACTACACTCAAATCGAACTGAAAACCGACTGAATTTCACTCAAACTGAACTGAAACCCGATTAAACTTCACTCAAATGAAGTGAAACCCGACTAAACTTGAAACAGTCTCTACCCTATTCTTACATAAGCTTGCATTATTCTCGAAACTTCGAGTATACTCTCGACGGGCAACAATTGCCAATTCAGAGACAACCAAAACATGCCAAAGCTGTTTAACATTACATAACACTTTAAATCATTTACCATACGAACTTAAATTATATAATTTAACATGCAATCAATTAAATAAAACATTATAAAAAGTAAAAGCACAAAAATTAATGTACAAAATATGAAATAACGATGCTCACAAACGGCAAGCAATCTGGCAATTGACTCGTAACGGAACTACCAACCGTAAACATCAGGAAACGTCGAGAAAAATCTCAGCTACCTAACTGGAAAATCTTGCTTCTTAACACTAACCCCTCCCTAGTTCTTTGTCGTCCCAACAAAACTACACATTATATCCTTTACAAATATAAACCTTAATCTTAATGAAACATCTGTCTATACACAAAATAAGCCTTCAACTTGTCAGGTCTTCTTCTATGCCGCTTCTGATGATGTCCTTGCTCCACCGCACAGTCCACTCCTCCAGAAAGTCTTGGTCCTCTTCTTGATTCGTTTCTTCTCTTGGGGAACTGTCACCATCCTCTTCCACTTCAGCTTGTTGGTTCTCCTCAACATCCTCGGCTGCAGGTAAGCACAATTCCTCAGAGACGTCCCAGCTGTACTGTCCTGGCCCATGGTAGGCCTACTGCCACAGACGGTTCACATGTACTACCTTTGGGCGAGATTTCCTGCCTCCCCGAATCTGATATGTTACGTCTGATATGCGGTCCAACACAGTGTATGGCCCTTCCCATGGGCTCTGCAGCTTCGGTGACTGTCCCTTCTTTCGCTGAGGATTGTATAATCAAACTTGGTCACCATTCTTGAAGTTCAGCTAACTTGCCTTGGCACTGTTCTTGCACTTCATCACCTTTCCTGAAAACTTGAGGGCTCCTTGCACTTGATCATGTACCTCAGCCAGTCTTTCCTGAAGGTGCTTTGCATAGTCAGTGGTGTCTGTAGGCAGCTCTTCACCAGGTGGTCTTCCTATTAACAAGTCAGTGGGTAAATGTAACTCGTGGCCCAACATCAATTTTGCAGGAGTGTGACCAGTAGAGTCATGGGATGCAGACCGATATGCCATCAGCAATGCAGGTAAATTCTGGTCCCACTCTGTTTGTCCATCAATGCAGTCCTTGGCCAGTTCTTGTCCCAGGGTCCAGTTGAATTTCTCCACCATCCCATCTGACCATGGCCTTGTGGGGGTCGTCCTGGTCTTCTTGATCCCCAAGAACTTGCAGCACTCACGGAGCACAGTAGACTCGAAGTTTCTACCCTGATCTGAGAGTAGCTCTTGTGGCATCCCAAAATGACAGAACAACTGATCAACCAACACCTAAGCAATGGTCGCAGCCTCTTGATCAGGGATAGCATAGGCTTCTGGCCACTTTGTGAAGTAGTCCATGGCGACACATATAATCGGTTTCCTCTCTCAGTGAGTGGCAAAGGTCCAGCAATGTCCACCACAATTCTTTCCATTGGTGCACCCACTTGGTACAGCTGGAGAAGGGCACAACCACGTTTCTTGGGTCCCTTCTTGGCACAGCACACGTCACAGGCCCAACACTACTCTTCAGCATCCTGCCACATGCCAATCCATTAGAACCTCTGTCGCAGCTGGCTTGAGTTTTCTTCACTCCCAGGTGCCCACTAGTTATCTGGTTATGGGACTCATCCAAGATCTCGGACCTCATCTTCTTTGGAACCAGCAGTTGCCAATACTTGTTGAGGCAATCAGCTGTCTCCCACTGACGCTCCAGTAGTCCATTGTTCAAACGAAGAAGGTCCCACTGACTCCAGTAGCTCTTGGTGGGAGGGCTTAACCTGGAAACTTCTTCCCAAGACGGTCGCACTGTACTTCGCTGCAGCCACTCTAGCACTGGTTGTAAATCTGCATCCTCTTCAGGTCTTCATCTGACGCTGGCCCTGTCACAACAGTACGGCGACATTTCTTCCTATGATTCCCATTCTTACTACACTCCTTGCCGTTTGTTCTTCTGTATTCTCGCACACTATTTATCAAAGTTCTGCATTTCTTCAGTGGTGGGTCTTCTGCAGCATTCTTCTTATCATCCCAACCATTCTGATTCGCAAGTAACTCAAACTGTGCATGGTAAGCTACTCAAGATACTCTGCCATCAAATTCCTGAGGTTTCTTTTTAACTGGACCCCCATTATAGCCATGCACTTCACTGTTTTGAGGCCTAAAAATTGGGGCATCATAATTAAGGCCAGGACTTAAATCTCTTACATTCTGATTATTCAACTCTGTAATGCTACCTTTAGATGCTTGGGATCCGTCAAGATTTGCCATACGCTGTTCATTTCTTTCATATGCTCCCTGTACACTAACCTGAGGCACAGCAGTGCAATAATTCTCTGCAGCCTCCATTTTCTCAATAATTATCTGAACTTGGTCGACTACATGCTTTAGCTGGCTATCTACATGCTATCTGCATTCTATCACAATTCCCTCACTAATCTTTAGCTGGTTCCCTACATGCTGTCTGCACTCTGTCACTCTTCCTTCGCTAATCTTCAGCTGGTGGTCCACATGCTGTTTGCACTCCGTCACTATTTCCTCGCTAATTGTCTTCAACTGGTCATCTACATGCTGTTTACACTCCATTACATTATTTCTTACCTTATACTTCTGCTGCTCTAATTTAACATCTACTCCCTCCTTGAGCTGTTGCTGTTCTTCCCTCATTTCCCCCATGAATGCATCCAGCTGTCCTTGGACCCTCAGTTGTACTTCCCTCTGTTGCTCCTGTAATGTCTCTTGAAGTTGTTCATATCGTTCTTTTTGTTCTTCACGTTGTGCCTCTAGTTGTTCACTCTGTGCTTGCAGTTGGACACTTTGTGCTTTTAACTGTTCTTTGAGTTCGTTCCTGAGCTCTTTCTGTTCTTCACATTGGGCCTGTAATTGTGCTTGGAGTTTTTCCTGTCCTTCACTCTGTGCCTGTAATTGTGCTTGGAGTTTTTTCTGTCCTTCGCTCTGTGTCTGTAGTAGCTTCATAATTGCACCCAGCGATGCCTCTTCCTGCTTAGCTTGGCCTCTTGTCTGGACACCTTCTGCTTCCATGTCGAAAGTTTGATTCACTGCAACACTTAATAATCCCACTCCTGACACCTGTGTTACATCCGCACCCTACACTGCCACAGACTCCGACAGCAGTAGTTCAGTAAAGGAAGGACGTTGCCCAGTGAGTTGTTCTTCCTATGGTCAACTTCAAGGTGTACAGCACACAAGATCAGCTGAGGTGAAGATAAACACTGGCTTCTTAAAGTTCACTGTCTGTTTTCCAAATAGTTTCACTTAATGCTTTCCAACTTCACCTCACTGTTCTCACAAGCACTGGAGCTATTCAGACTTTACTAACTGCTATTACACTTAATGCTTGACAGCTTCTTCACTGTTATTACACTTAATGCTTGACAATACTTCACTGTTTTCACAAGTACCAAAAGTAATCTCTACTAACTGTAATTACACTTAATGCCTGCCAGCAACACTTCACAAACTTCTCTAACAGCACTGCACTACCCTCAAACTGAACTGAAAACCGACTGAACTTCACTTAAACTGAACTGAAACCCGACTAAACTTCACTCTAATTGAACTGAAACCCGACTAAACTTGAAATAGTCTCTACCCCATTCTTACATAAGCTTGCATTATTCTCGAAACTTCGAGTATATTCTCGACGGGCAACAATGGCCAATTCAGAGACAACCAAAATATGCCAAAGCTGTCTTACATTACATAACACTCTAAATCATTTACCATACTAACTTAAATTACATAATTTAACGAGCAATCACTTAAATAAAACATTATGGAGAGAAAGAGCACAAAAATTAATGTATGACTTACGGAATAACTACGATCACAAACAGCAAGCAATCTGGCAACTGACTCGTACCGGAACTAGCTACCATAATCATCAGGAAACGTTGAGATAAATCTTGGCTACCTGACTGGCAAATCTTTTTTCTTAACAATTGTGAAAGTAATGGTGAATGGATGAGAAATGAAAAAAAATACAGAGACGGAGATTGTTGGAAATATATAACCCGTCACATCCCGACTGATTTTGCACTTCCGATCTCCCCCAATCCCGAGCTATTTTTTATTTTATTTTTATTTTTTGGCTAAAACCTCTGCTTTTGGTGAGAAACATCGAAAATTCATAGAGAAAATGCTCACCTGAGGTCAAAAATACTCGATACAGGTAGAAGTACCTCCTTACCTTTCTGGGTTTTCTATCAGGCTGGCTCCAAAGAAAACGAGTTCTATGGGAGGGTAACTATTCCACACCACTCATAAACGGTATTTATTTATTAATTTGGTACGAATTTATATGCAGTACGAGAGTATATTGGTTTTCAAGCAGTAATATAGGCATTATAAGCATTGTTTCACTCACTAACTCATCAACATACCTGACCTTTTTTGGCGACATTACCTGATCATCATTTCTGACTGTTTCTTCCTCTAATGCTATGTAAACTTTGTCCTCCACATTGTCATCGTTTGGGAAATCACTCTGGTCCTGAATCTTTATTGGCCAGGTCACTGGTAACAGGTGAATTGCCAAGACAATGGCGTGCAGGGGGGGGGGGAGGTTATGCAGTGTAAGGCATTATCCCTGCCTGGCATCTAGTCGAGGAATAGAGGAAGGTGTCCCGTTTATACGTACCAAAAATGACGCACGAAAATTGAAAATTGTGCAAATTATGAACCTTGCAATTGTGCAACGTACCAGTACGTCGTCGGGACTAGCTGTGACAAAACGTTGCGACGTACCCATACGTCGACAGGACGGGGCGGGTTAAATGAAAGTGCCGAAAGAGGAGAAAAGCCTCAGATGTGAGGAAGGGAGGATAATACTGACATGGCAACAAGGAATGTACAAAAGGTAATGTAAGTGGAAAACGAAAAGATAGGAAATGAGGAGGGAAGACCGGACATGAGTTGTTGCTGCACTACCCCATTCTGTCTGATTGAGCAGGCCCATCAACCATAGGCAAGCAACCTCCCCTGCTGAGCCATCCCATGCAGGGAACCAATGTTGACAAGTGGCTGATAGCGCCTCGCTACACTGAGGCGCGCGGATTAATGTGTAGGCTTGGCTCCTGGGTGGATGCCACATTTGCGTCTCCACCCAGTTAACACAGATCCATTTACTTGGTTATATGGCTACCACCCAGCATTGTAAATAGTTTCCTGGGTTACAAGAAAACATTTGACTTACCACTCAGTGTACAGCCACCTTAAGTGGAAAAAATAGTAAATAGTGACAGAAATTATGAGAGAAATAGAAAGAGATGGGGACAGACATAGGAAAAAGAATGGCAGACATGAAGGAAGAAGTGTGCAGCATTACGGTATATCAAGTGAGTGGATTATGGGCGCCCTCACCTACGGAGATGAGTATTTACTCATCTTCGTAGGTATGCCAGTATGCCAGAAGGATAGGGAAGAATGAATGTAAGGAGATGAAGGATGAAACAAGCAGGATAGATAAATGGAGTGATGGTTGATGAGCAAATGGAAAAGAGGAAGGAAGGACAAAAAAATGATAGGAAAATCATTGACCAAGGGGAGAAAAATATGAAGAGCAAGGGAAAAATGCGAAAATTCTCTCTCTCTCTCTATCTGAACTTACCTCTGTCCTAGCTAAATTATTCAGACTATGCATACGTACTTCTTTATTCCCAAATTCATGGAAAGAAGCCAATATCCACCCAGTTCCGAAGAAAGGAAGATCGTCTGACCCCTCCAATTACAGACTAATAGCTGTCACATCTTCTCTTGGTAAGGTATTTGAAACTTTAATTAATAAGCATATTGTTAAACATCTTGAATCCAACAACTTAATTAGTGATAGACAATACGGTTTTCGCCACGAAAGATCCACCATTGACATACTCAATCTCTTTACTCATACCATCCATCAATCAATTGATCTTTTTGGAGAAACTCATGCAGTAGCTCTTGATATCTCTAAAGCTTTCGACAGAGTATGGCACCGTTCCCTGCTGTCCAAACTCCCTTGCTATGGACTAACGTCTTTTGTTCCTTTGATTTCTTCTTATCTTAGTGACAGGAAAATAAGAGTAAAAGTAGATGATGTATACTCCAATTTCCACTCAACGCCGGTGTGCTGCAGGGATCAGTTCTGGCGCCAACCCTATTTCTGGTTCATATTAATGGTCTCTTATCTGTCACTCACAATCCCATTCACTCATATGCAGATGACTCAACACTACATAGTTCATTCACACTCAGACATCCATTTACAAAGTCCAATATCTCTACCTCTCAACTCAGTACAGCCATCTCCATAAATCAAGATCTATCTACAATCAGTGAATGGGGACAAAACAACCTTGTCTCTTTTAATGCTAGTAAAACTAAATATATACAGTTTACTAATAGACAGATATTGCCAGATTCGTACATTACCTTCAGTGCTACTAATATTCCCATCTCCAAAAGTATTGAAATTCTTGGTGTCTCACTTAACAGTGCCATCAGCTGGACCTCTCATGTCAGATCACTTGCTAAAACCGCCTCAAAGAAACTTGGATTATTGTACAGAGTCCGTAACTTCTTCGACGATGAGCAGTTAGCTATAATTTATAAGAGTCATGAGCGCTCTCAGCTTGAATATTGCTCACCCTTGTGGAATGGTTGTGGAGAGGTTGCATTAAGACAACTAGACAAAATTCAGAATAAAGCTGTTAGAATCATTAACAACCCTGCCATTACATATAAACTACCTCCCCTGCAAGTAGGAAGGAATGTTGCCTCCTTTGCATTATTTTACAGATATTTTTTTGGCAAATGCTCAGACGAAGTTGCGTCGATGGTGCCACCTCTCCATGCCTTCCCTCGTGCTACACGGGCATCTGGCAGTGCTCATGACTGGAATGTCACTCAACCATATTGCAGAACTTCTGCCTATCAGAATTCTTTCATTCCTCGAACTGCATCTCTCTGGAACTCGCTTCCCCAGAGTTGTTTTCCTCCAAATTTCAACCCACAACTGTTCAAGTCTAACAGTAACAGATATTTTATGAAGAGAGGACACCAGTAATCTGGTGTATGGATTTTTTTTTTTACCCATTTGTTTTTCCTTCCTCCGTTCTGTTATTTATAAAAAAAAAAAAAAAAAATCAATCTCGGATGGAAGATAATGTAGATTGAAAATTCCTGTTAACTAATCACACTCCATTGCATTATCTTTGGTAGTAAACGTTCTGTGTTTCATAACAAATAATTTCCCACAAATTACACATTATAAAATTATTGTTAACAATTACTTTTCATGGAATGTTATAATTTATGTATTATGGAATTACGTTGCAAGATAATGTGGAAAAGAGATAACGGCTTATTCAGTATAGTGAATCTGAACAGTATAAATTCGTTATTATTATGCTTACTGTATTTTATCATCTGTCTCTTGTTTTCCTTGGTCTTCTTATCTAATCCTTCTGAGAAACAGGGTCACAGAGGGATGTAAGGGATTAAGACGACTGGCTGGAAGGTGAAGTGCAGGACGTATTGGTGGTCCAGGCGTAGAAGGGAATGTTTGAGGTGGTGCAGGCATAGAAGGGAATGTTTGAGGTGGAGGAGGTAGATTGAATGGAAGAGTTTTGTGATGCAGGGTAGGGCTCCTGTATCAATGTGGCATGAGACAGGTCATTATTTGTAAATATGATGCCACATTCTGTCGTGTAGTGCTACAGAAAGACTCGAGGTATTATGTAGGGATGATTGCTGTAATGATATAAGTTGGAAAGACAGAAGACGAATACAAACATTCTCGCATTCTAGTGCTATGCAGCTAATTAGTAATTAATTAATCGGTGTAATATCGCCCGGACATTGCTTCGAAGATAACACCGAACATTTTGGAAATGTATTCATATTTTGATGATAATATTTTATCACAGTCAGTAATAGAGTAGATGCAGGAAGAGGTGAGAGGAAGAGAGCGTATAAGACCAAATTAAGAGTGGTGGACGAAGGCAGGAAGACAAAGACAACCACCCCTGTCTCTTGTTTACTCTATTCCTTTCACCTTCATCATGATAAAGAAGCATTCCAATATGTAGGATTTGGCTCATGTATTCTACGAGCCTGTAAGTATTAGCGTGGAACGATTAAACGGTTAGCAAGGAAAGTCTATGTATCATGAACCTCTCTCTGCATCTGTCACTGTGAGTGAAAGAGGGGGCAGTGCTGTGCATGTAGCTTCCCTCTGACTCGGCACTTCCTCATAATATGATGTACATATCACTTTGTCTGCAGGATAGGCATGACCTTGGATAGGAAGGTTTGGAGACAGTTCTCTCCACTGCACTTGTTTTAGCTTCTTAATTTATATTGATTGTCTCAACTCTCCCGTTCCCTGCCGGCTCATCATCCTAAGTAGTGTCTACATCCTCTGCCTTCCTCTGTCTCTCTCACTACTGTCGTTTACAGTCTGGGAAGGCGGCTTTTTCGCTACACCTCATATGCGTCTGTTTAGTGATGTAATGATGGGAAGTGTGCCGGGCGATCATTTAGTGTAACATAAAGCAGATGTACAGTTTCTTCCCGTGCATTCAAAGAAAACATGGAAACTGCATATCCAATCCTGCGGTATGCATGCTATTTGATACACTTCCAAAATACTACTATTACTAGTAGTAGTAGTAGTAGTAGCAGTAGCAGTAGTAGTAGTAAAGAAGAAGAAAACAGGCCGAGTTTTCCTCCAAACGTAACTAAGATCAATAATTAGTACTCAGGAAATGCAACACCTGCGCCATACAGATGGTTAAAATGCTAAATAATCTTCATCTTCGAACAACTGTCCTGCAATTCGAATGGCTTTATTGCTGCTAGATCCTCTACCATTTTACTAAGCCTTGTCAAAAACGGATCATAACTGTCAAGAGACCATGATTTTACAACCATCCGTCTCAAAATCAAATCTCTTCATTCTTAATTAACCAGCAGTCTTTCCACCACCTAGTCCAAACATTTGATCTTACCCCGTGATCTTGTTCGATGGACTGCTCTTAAAAATGAATCCCTTCACCTTAACATACTCTAAAATCTTAATAATTCGGTTTAACTCGCATCAAAGCTCCTTCTGTTCATTGACCTTGCCATGTGATCTTGACCTTTGATATTATTCTCAATAACAACACCCTCAATCCTTCCATCACGTATGGTCAGATTAACCCTAGAAGGGTATCTTGGGAAATGTGTAACAGTAAGAGTATCATTGGGTCTGTCAGACCCGGTAAGAAAAATACTCATGAAAATGAAAGTATGCTCAATTTCTATCATCTATTGCCAGACACCTCAATTCCTTATACGGGGTGCCACAAACAAATCGCCTCCACGTCACCCTGTCCCCAGCCGTTTCACTTCCATGCTCCCAATTTGCATCCCCCTCTCTCATATACCTCTCCACTCCATCCCTCCATCTCATCTTTGGCCTTCCCCTCCCCCTCTACCTCACTCACATACACTCTCCTCATCAGTCTCTCACTCTCCATCTTTTCCACATGGCCAAACCACCTCAATGTGTTTCTCCAAATGCTTCCTATCACATCCACACCACAAATCCTCATTTGTCAGTCTGTCTCTCCATGTGACTCCACAGGCTCCTCTCAAATAACTCATTTCCACTGCTCTCACTCTTGACTTGTGTCCCTCCAACAACGTCCAAGCTTCACTTCCATGTATCAGAGTTGATATCACAATACTGTCATGTAATAACTTTTTTACTTCCATGCTCACTTCCCTGTTTCTTATCACTGCCTTCAAGGAACCAGCAACCTTTCTTCCTTGTTGTACCCTTTCAAGCACTTCACCCTCCAAAGTTCCATCTTTACTAATCACACTACCCAAGTACTTAAACGTACCCAAATTTTCCATTTCCTTATCATCCACCCTCACTGTACATTCACTGACTTCACCTCTCTCGAAGACCATAACTTTACCCTTCCCTACATTCACCTTTAGATTCCGTTTCAGTTTGACAAGAAATGCTACACAATAACTTTCACCCATATAATACCTGATTAATAAGCAAAACTGGAAGAATTCAAGGTTTAACTATTACCGGCAAACTTTTGGGGAAAAAAATGCAACATTTTTTATGACAAGAAGACATTCTTACTTTGAAAATTCTGCAAAGATAACTAATAATCAAAACTTCTCAATATTAATAGGACTTCTCCGGACCACCCGCTGCCTTGTGCCTGATGTTCAACTCGCCATCACGACCATAACCTAGCGCGACTATAGGTACAACACCCATACCTCGCAGGGTATCGTCGGGTCTGACAGACCCCCCCCCCCGCAGGAGCTGATGTAATTGAAGTATAGATTAGTGCACATAGGACCAATCATGACTGAATCAGGAAGCCAGAGGGAGAGTCAACGTGGTATCCCTATTTTAACCCCTAAAACGCGGATCGTCGCATTTGCGACGGTCGGCCCAAAGGGCAGAACGGCGGGTCGTCGCGTTTGCGATTTGAGTTAATTTTGAATAACCGCGGGCAAGCAGGCTCAAGCTGGTATTGTCTATCAGTCCCGCCACCCGTGAGCTACTTTTAGCACACTTGACCTTTGTACTACTGACCTCGGTTGTTGCCAAGTCTCATTTTTTTACCCACGGATGCACCGATGCGCAGCCCTCCCTCGTCGTGCGATATGGCAACGCGCGGACGGCTGATACGTGTCAATCTGCGCCGTCATCTCGCAAGCACTTTTTGCTATTGGGAAACGCTTGTTTCCCCAGTTGTCACACTGTCATTTTTTCGCACGGTTTGCCCCAGAATAGCGTCAGTCCACGCAAATCTGCCACGGTGACACCATGTCAAGCTCGAGCTCTTCTAGTTCCGTGCCTTCTAGCCCTCCGAAAAAGGGTTTTGTTACCTCAACCCCCTTCAAAACTTTATCAGTGACTACCAAGGGGCTAAGTGACTCGGCAATAGCCTCAGAACTGTTGAAAGCCTCTATGGACTATGGCAGTGACGTGGGTGTTTGGTCTAGCCTGGCTGAATCCGAGACACAATCGAGTGCTGATTCAGGCCCTGAAGTGATTATTTCTGTGCTGGAGGAGACTGTGACTGTGCCCAGCACCTCAACAGGGAAGGCCCCGGTGAAAAGGGGCCTCGAATATGGAAAGGGGGAAAAAAGGAAGAGGAGCGGAGACCCCAGTGCACCGCCATTGTCCCCTACGCCACGTCACGCCACCGCAAGCCCGCCACGTACTCCCAGCCCTGTTCTCTCATCCTCCTCGTCTGCTGTCCTGTCTCCTGAGTCGTCGGAGTCTCCTTCACCACCGAGAAAGGGAAGTAAACGAGCAATTTTACGTATGAGAGGTTATCGTAGGCCTAGTGTTCGTGTAAGTAAAGTTAAGTCCCCTAGGCTAACTCCCACTAGGCAACTCAGGAGTCACGCCACCGCGGGTGACCTTGACCCAAGTGATAATGTCCCTCCCACCACCACCACCACCACCACCACAACACCAACAGGGCCTGGGATAGCCTCTCCCTTACCTACTATTGCCCAGCCTGCCTCACCCACTCCCACACGACCTGCCTCACCCCCCGCCGCCCCAAGCACCTCCCAGCCTAGGCAGGGAACTTTAGATGCTTTCGTGTGGTCAGAGGAATCAGATTTTGTGCCTGAAGATCTGCCCTTTGATGACAGTGAGTGTGGACTTCAGGCTGACTTCCCTGTGGACGACGATGGTGAATGCGTTGACTACCTGTTGGCCTTCCTTGACGACGAGGTTATGGAGCACATCTGTACCGAGACAAACAGGTACGAGGGGCAATGTGCGCCAGTTCGCGAAGGAGAAGGTGAGGCTGCGACGCCATCCACGTCGCGGATGGCATCATGGGTGCCTCTGACGATCCGCGAGCTTTTTGTATTTATTGGATTGATGTTGCTAATGCCGCACAACTGGAAGCATAAGTTGGAAGAGTACTGGGGTTCCGACGAGCTGTGCCCAACACCCATATTCAATAAATACATGAGCCGCAATCGTTTTAGGCAGCTGATGACTTATCTTCACTTCGCGAATAATGATGAGCCTTCCCAAACTGACCCATTAGAGAAAGTGAGGGGAATCCTGAGCATGATCAAAGGTAAGTTTACGAGGTTCTTGCGCCCGTTCAAGAAAGTCGTGATTGACGAGTCTTTGGTATTGTTCAGGGGCCGTCTTCGGTTCGTCCAGTACATTCCAAGCAAACGCCACCGCTTTGGAATCAAGTTTTTCGTGCTGTGCGACTGCAAGACGGGGTTCATCCTTGACTTCGTCATCTACACCGCCAGCAATGTCGATTTGGATAAGACTGACCCCCTTGGATTCTCTGGTTCTGTGGTGAAAGTGCTTTTGGAAAAGTACTTTGGCGAGAATCATGTCCTGTATACGGACAATTACTATACAGCTCCAAAACTCGCCAAGTACCTTTCTGAACACGGCGTCGGCTCCTGTGGCACTGTCAGAAGTAAAAGGGCACATTACCCTGCCTTCCCCGAGGCTGAAAAGTCAAAGCGGGGAGACGTGCACCTGAAGAAATCTGACAAGATGCTTGCGATCAGGTGGCACGATAAGAGAGTCGTGAACATGCTCACCACAGTACACAAGGGTGAAATGCTGGCAACAGGGAAGGTCGACAGAAGGACTGGCGAGCCTGTGATGAAGCCTGATGCTGTCATTGACTATAACGTCAATATGCGGCTGGTGGACAAGTCGGATATGATGATTGGAGAGATTGACTGTCTGAGGAAAAATCGTCGTTGGTACAGGAAGGTGTTCTTGCACTTGATTGACATGTGCATGTTGAATGCCTTCATCCTGTATAAAATCAAGAACAGGAAGCCAGCCAACTACTCTCTCAGACGATTCTCCAAGACTTGTGTCTACCAGCTGCTTCAGCGTTACGGCCAGGTGCTTTCTACAGGTCCCAAACGCCACCCTCACACACCTCCAGACCGCCTACAGTGTATGGTCTACCTTCAGCGACACCGCCTGGAGCCACTGCCAGCCACTGCAAAGAAGGGGAAAGCACTGAGGAGGTGTCATGTGTGCAGCCACACTACCAGGCAGGAAAGAACTTTTAGGCGCACCTCCTTGCAGTGCAAAGAGTGCAAAGTTCCCCTCTGTGCTTACCCGTGTTTTTTTGACTACCACAGCCTAAGTAGATTTTGAAAATAAGGGTAAAAATATTGGGAAAAATACTGAGAGTGACAGCGATAATATTGTTTAGTTTTCTTTTACGTGCTGACAGTGACAGCCTGATGAGTGTAAATTTGTGTATGTACTTGTAAAAGCACTGACAGTTACAGTGTTTTTTGTTGTAAATAATTGTACATAGTAATAATATAAGTATTGCGAGTGACAGTCACTCCAGTGTAAAAAGATGAAAGCATATTTTCCTATTCTATGTTCTGAAAGTGAAAGTTTTTTGTGTATAAAATATTATTTTTATAACACTGGACAGTGACACTGATGAATAAGGCAAAAAAAAAACAGATACAGTGAAAGTGAGCGATAGAAATGAAGTGCGAGTGGCCGACAGGAGCGAGAATAAAGTGCCTGCCGTAAGGCTGAATAAACTCGCGCCGCGATGGTCTTCCTCAATCCCAATCCACAATATTGGCAGTGACATTGATTTTTATGGCCGTAATAGTGACAGGCAAACGTTTGCGAAGTCCTATGATGGAAAAAAAAGGAGTATACGTGTTTTTTGCCGAGAAAAGGCAAATGTGACAATATTGACGGGAAGATCGCCACCGCGCTGCATGTCGGATGTGCGCTCCGTCCATTTTAGCCTTATTTTCAGTTCTTATTTACAAATACGGATTCCAAACAACCTGTACGTTGTTGTATAAAGTGTACTGTGACAGATTGAGGCTGTGGTAGAAAGAAAACCGGGTTTCTGGAGGTGTGAGAGTGAAGACTTTGTTACCCAACTTTGCAAGTCTTCACAAGTCCTTTGGTAGTCAACGAAGGCTCAACATGTGGCTCAGGAGATAGCTGAATGTAATATATGCCATAAAAATTTTAATGCTCTAGGGTTAATCTATGATTTTTGGCAAATATTTTTCCACAGGTACTCAGACCCCGCTACAACCCCGCCACAGCGTGGGGATCGTGCGTACACAGCCGCGTTTTAGGGGTTAATAGGTGAAACTAGCATAAGACACTAGGTGGGTGGGTCTCTCAGATCCATGGATACTCTACGGCTAAGAGCAATGCTTTTCAGGTTTTTTATTCATCTATGGTAACATGTGGGTCTGGATTTGCTTGTCTTGTGACCTTGGCCTTTCACTGAGTCTTCTAAAAATCGGATTCTTTCGTCCTTGCCTTACATTCAGCCCTTCTGGCATGTTTGGCCCTTTTCATCTGACCTTTCCCAGGGACGTTGAACTTCAGCTGAGTGATATCGGGATGGAATCCTTCTTCACTGCTTTACAATTAATCCTTCCATAGCGTTTAATCTATATCGGATCAAAATTATAGTTAACTTTGTCCTCTCACCTTGATTTTTTTCACTGATTGTTTTCCTTACCAAATCCCTTTGTTCTTGCCTTATTCTAATCCATTCCGCCAAGTGTGGTACAACCATGTGACTTTCACATTTGACCTTTCCATTTTGACCTTTGATTAATTGTTCTCGGATTGGAATCCCTTCACCACTGCCTTAAGCCACCCCGTCCCGTCGACATATGGGTACGTTGCAACATTTTGCATTTGCCAGTCCCGGCGACGTACTGGTACGTCGTGCAATTGCAAGGTCCTTAATTTGCACAATTTTCAATTTTCGCGTGATTTTTCGTACATATACACGGGACACCTTCCTCTATTCCTCTACAAGATGCCAAGCAGGAACAATGCCTTACATCGCATAACCTCCCCCCTCGCGCCATTGTCTTGGCAATTCACCTGCTACCAGTGACCTGGCCAGTAAAGATATTCAGGGCCAGAGTGATTCCCCAATCGATGACAATGTGGAGGACAAAGTTTACATAGCATTAGAAGAAGAAACAGTCAGAAATAATGATCAGGTAATGTGGCAAAAGAAGGTCAGGTATGGTGATTAGTTAGTGAGTGAAACAATGCTTATAATGCCTATATTACTGCTTGAAAACCAATATACTCTTGTTCCAACCCCTACTAGAATTACACCTCCAGTTGTTAGTGACAACGCTCATCCAGTGACTCAAGTACCCCTACGCCAGGTATCCTTTAAACCTAGATCTACGATGTGGTCTTGTGGGTGGTGTTTGAATGGCAGTAAACACGACCGGGTGAGTTATCCAAGGAAACCAGAGCGAGGAAATGTACCAAGTAAATAAATAAATACCGTTTATGAGTTGTGTGAAATAGTTACCCTCCCATAGAACTCGTTTTCTTTGGTGCCAGCCTGTTAGAAAACCCAGTCAGGTAAGGAGGTACTCCTACCTGGATCGAGTATTTTAAACCTCAGGTGAGCGATTTCTCTATGAATTTTCGATGTTTCTCACCCCCCCAAAAAAAAAAAATTCAAAAATACCTCGGGATTGGGGGATGTTGGAGGTGCGGAAAACCTCGGGACATGACGGGTTAACCAGTGGCCCTGCACAAAGTTTAGTCTACATTGGATAAAATTTGTTTAAGTTTAATTTGACTTGTGACCTTGACCACTGACGTAGTGCTCTAAAAAAAAAAAAAAAAAAAAAAAAAGACAACCCTTCATTTGATCCTGAACCCTTCTACCAAAGTTGGTCAAATTTGGATTAGAACTATTTGAGTTATTTTACTCAGAAACAAGCAGACAGAAAGATGCATGTGCACGACGACCAAAGCATATCAACCGCCTCGCTATTGCGAACGCTACCAAAATAAGGAAAGACTGGTATGACTAAAATGATGTTGATCATAGCCAAGCAGCATGTAACTTTGAACAGTCCCTTCTGGTAGTTAGGATCCCCAGTGCTCACAATCTCCCTAGATTCTGAGGTGCGTGTACGGATGTACAACTCACTTCTCGTGGCCTACCTCTCACCCCCACCACGTAAACCCCGTTCTAAGCCTTTCAGGTGACTGAGGCCAATAAGATAATACAACTTAGAAATTAGCTCGATATGTTATTAACAGTTTAGTATGGATGGTATTATCAAAGCCATAATTGTGACGGTTGTGACGATGAGTGTAATACTTCCGTAATCGAGGTTGGGGGGGGTTAAGAGGAAGGATATAACCTCTCTGCGACAACTTTTAGTGGAGGTACGACGCAAATGCCTGTTGTTACTGGCGGTGCACTGAAGTCATCAGGATGAAGCTTGGGTGGGGATTCTGGTAAATGTATAACATCAATTCAAGGTAATAATGTCATTTTTCATGGGAATCGGTTTTCCTCACCACCTATGCGTCTGTGTGGGTTACATACAGGTGATCATGTGCATTTAGGAGAGAAGTGTCGATAATATGAGTAACGATGCTAGTTTAGAGGTAAGCCTAGAGGTAAAGAGGTCGTTGAATGACAGTACTGTGACTCTCACATCAATGCAGGGAAGTGAACTGTGGATTTGCTGGAAGTATGGAAGTCAAGAGTAAGAAGGGTGGAAATAGGTTACCTGAAGGAAGAACGTGCAATTACGTGAAAAAACAGAAAGGGAAGTGAGGTGGTTTAAGAAAGTTGTGGTACTGATATGGATGAACCAGGAAGAGTGAGTAGGCACATACTGATCGTTGTAAGTAAACAGAGTGAGAAACTGTCAACTATTGTGTATGTGAGAAAGATGGAAAAAGAAGAGGAGTAGGAGACTGTGGATGAATGGGAGGGACGATATGAAGAGGCACATGAATGAAACGCGTCAGTTATGGAGGACATGGCGATCTAGAGGCAATTTCTTTGTGGTCATCCCTCTGGGATTACCCTACTTTCTATAGAGAGATATACTAATAGTTTCTGTTGAGACTGAAGGATATCATAAGAGAAACGTATGATCTATATATGAACTGTTAAACAAAATATTAACAGAAATTATCCTCAAACAATATATGCCAGATGTACAAGGTATGACGATAAAAGTTGGCCACATAAGCAACTAGCAGGAATTGCAAAATAAACAGGGAAAGAGTCAGTGCATACGAGAGAGTGATGGATTTACCGGGAGTGTGCGGGAATGGGGCGGTGGGGGCTGGTCCAGGAGGCAGTGGAGGTATAGCCGGCCATTTTCTAGGGTGATCCTGGATGAGCGATAACGACCATGATCTTCTTGGACAGCCACCAAATGGCCAGCCTCCACCAGTCTCTTGACAGATCGATTCATACTGAGGAGATCCTGAACCTGCAAACAGATCCAGTACATTATTACCTACTAACATTGCCATTATTACATGTGGAAAGTGCCAAGTCTTTATTACGTGTTGATTGTCTCGGGACATTATATTTCCTGTGGACAGCACAAATACAATATTAACCACTGACGGTGCCTGTGCATTAAGGAGGCATTGAGGAGAAACACTAAAGTGAAACGTACCTTTACTTTTCCCAGTAGGTCTGTAATATCCTTCACCTTCTCCATGATGGTAGAGGTTGGGTCTGGGTGTAGTAAGAGGTCTAGGGTTGGTGTGGCATCACTGCTCTCTGACACTATTTCCAGGGCCATCCTGGTGACCTCATGTACCTGCCCGTACAAACACATGCATTAATGGTGGAGGCTTTGAATACCAGATCTATCAATTATGTCTTAATGATGCAACAGTACCTAGCGATATTACTGCACGTTTTCTCATGTTCATAACGGAGCAGTGGTAGAAGAAAAGCTAAGGGAGTGGCTGCCCACCTTTCTGCTGGTGGAGAGTGTGTTGATGTTTGGAAAGAGATCCTGGCACTTCTGCCTCAAGTCTTCAATTTCTATGCTGCACTGATCAGCATGGTCGATGGCTGTGTCTGCCTCCTGTGCTGCGTTAACCTCCTGCAAAAACTCCAGTGCAGCTCTCAACTGTTTCTCTTTGGCTTCTCTTTCTTGTCTCATGGCCACCACGTTGGCTTCTTCCTGCTCTATCAACATCACTGCCAGTTTGTTTTGCTCAACTAAGGCAAGGAGTTTGTCCTGCAGTTGGATGTGCTGGTCCCTCCAGTCTGCCAGCTGGGTCTGGTACTGGTCCAACTGAGACTGAATGTCTTGGCAGTTAGTGATCAGGCCACTCACGTTTCTCATCTGCTCCTCCAGCAGGGACTGCAGCTTCTTGCTCATCCCCGTGAGCCTCTTCTGGACTGTGTTATGTGCGTTTACCTGCATCTGCATTTCTGTTGAAGTTTTTCCATTTCCCTGCTCAACGACAGTTTCTGGTTTCTGTGTCACATGTGCCTCCTTCTTCTGCTTTATCATGGCCTCCATACCATAGTTGATAGGGAACTGATCTATGGAGGTGGCAGGATGAGAGGTGCGGCAGTCGGGGCAGGACAGATGACCATTGGCAATTAAGGTAATGACGCAGGGAGAGCAAAAACTATGGCCACACGGTAGAGTTCGCGGCCGATGCTCTCTCTCATCGTAGGTGATATAACACACACTGCATTCATCGGGATTGTTCTGTGGCATAAAGTTAATATTCATTAGTTTCTGACGAATTTCGAATCAGACCACAGATGATCTTTTAACTTATTAGACAGTCTATACATCAGAGAAAAATCGGCAACAAGATACAGTGTATCCGTCATCTGTATTGCACTTGATTTACAGAATGCTTCTGATACAAGTTTGAATATACATATAAAAGACAACAACAATTATGGAGTCCAGTATTAGGTATACTGATAATGAATATAGTTCCGAATATACGATGTCTAATATATCACTGTTTAACCACAAACTGTATGGCCACCTACATATACAGTAAATTCAGCAGTAAAATAATAATAATAATAATAAGCCGGTAGGCGACGATGGCCCTCTCTTAGTGGGCCGTTGCACTTCAGCCTGACAAAGAAGGACCCTTATCGGGTTAGAGCCTAAAAATATCATCTGTCACCACTCTTTTGACACGAACTAAACCACCTAGACAACAGAAATAACTCGATACTTGCATAAGCACAAGAAACATAAATAAAACTTTGAAAAAAATAATATATTTTTTTTTATGAAACCTCCCATATTATGTACTGATTTTGCTTGTATTACACATATCTAGTCATTTCAAATCATTTCAGCACCATGAAACTCTTTAAAGGAGTGAAAATATGGATATTTCTTAATGCTATGTTTTTATCCACTGCTCTCCCTACTTTTCACCGGCATATAGCAGTGATTTTGTGAAATTTTTCGCAAACTATAGGATGGGCTTAGGAAGCTAAAAGTTGCATTGCCAGGTTCGCCAAACGTTTCTCTTGAATTTGGTATGAACAAAAATATCGATTTTCGAAATTTGAAAAAATGGTGCCGGGGCTGACCACTGGGGTCCCGACAGTTTCTGGGCTCACGGCCATGGAGGGGCTAAGCAGGCCAGCCGTTGCTAAGCAACTGCTATTTGCCTAGCGACCAAAACCTTGCGGACACAACTAGGTCGTAGGCTGGTCATTGTATCCAGGTTTGGTAAGGATCAGTTAATTCTGGAAGGTAGAAGGGCCTGCCACAATTAAACAACACTGCCAGGGATGCTGAGGCCAATCTTAGCAAGGTTGTGACTCGAAAAATAGAAGAGGGGAAAATGGACAGCACGCTTCCAATAGGGAAAGACTTCAAGATTATACCTAAAGAAGTCAGAGCTTTCTACACCCATTAGAAATGCTTCTAAAGCTGAAAACGTGGAATGTATGAAAATGCGGGTTTTTGGCAGTTGCTATGCAACTACCCGTTGCCTAACAACCAAAACCTTGCAGACACAACTAGGTCATAGGCAGGTCATTGTCTCCAGGTTTGGATGGAATTGGTTAATTCTGAAAGGCAGAAGTGCCTACCACAATAAACTAGAATAAAGACAACAAGAAGGAACATGCGACTGACAATGAGGGCAGCATGGAGCTGGCCAATAATCTGTCTATCTATCGCCAAATGCCTTATTCCCTTAAAGGGTGGCCGTTTGTCTTTGAGTTAGTTGTTTTTTGGGGAGGGGCACTAGCACTATGCTAACCCACTTGTTGACCCATAAGAACATGTATGGGTTGGTTATATGGTTACCACCAAGCGCTGTTAATGGTGTCCTGGCTTGTGGGAAACCATTAGGCTTGCCACTCAATGTAAAGTCACCTGAAAAGGAAAGAAGAGTAACAAGAAGTGGTGCCAAGCCACAGCAAATCTGTCCCCAGCACTCTTTATAGTACTGACGTATAAACACAACAGGATATCTAGTCAAAGATGTCACATATCAAATTTGGAGTAAATTGGGTGAAAATTTATGATCTTATGCCCACTTAAATTTTAGGCCCAACCCACCTGACATTGATCCCTTTACCGCTAGCTGACACCTCTGATGGAATGAGGCATGGTACAGATGCAGATATGAAAGATCCACCTTTAGGTTTTAGTTTCATATCAATATGATGAATTTGAAAGGGGTTATGGAGGAAAAACGATTTGTTTTACTTTTTTTTCTACATTTTTGGGGCTTACAGCTTGGGCTTTGGCCCAATATTTAATCAGGTTAACAGATGGTCATAGCCCATCACTCCTTTAATTTTTCTCAATATTGCACCACTAGTTTTCACGTAAAGCTGCTAAAAGAAAGACTGACAGAGACAAACAGACAAACCGGGTGAAAACAAGACCCCCTCCGGGGCGGGGACGGGTAATAAAAGGTAACAGGAAGGATGGGAGAAATAGGAACAGAGGAGGGCAGACAGAGAAAAAGAATGATAGAAGTGAAGGAAGAAGTAGGCAGCACTACACCAAGTGAGTGGACCATTTTTTTTTTTAATGCAAGGAAGAAGGAACCAAAGACCAGGAGCCCAGAAACCATTCATTCCAAGGAAAAAAATACAAAACAGCCAAATTCAAGATCTGTTCACTTCGAGATGCCTGGACACACTGCGCTTGAAAGACTGGATCAAAGGAAGTAGGAAGTACAGACTGAGGGAGACAGGTCCAGAGTTGACCTGTTGTATAAATTAAGGACTTGGAGTAATGGTTAACTCTTGCATGAGAGAGCTGGGCAGAAAAAGGATAAGAGTTTGTTGCTAGATGGGTGCTACGTACCCGTCGTGGAGGTGAAGGGATGCAAGCAGACAGTTCAAAGGAGCAATGACCATTGAAGTAGCGATAGAAAAGAGATAAAGATGCAATAGTGCGGCAAAGAGACAGAGGTTGAAGGAAGCCAGTAAGAGAAGAGCTAATGAGATGAAAAGCCTTTGATTCCATCCTATTGAGAAGAGCTGTATGTGGGGAGCCTCCCCACACGTGAGAGTTCTACTCTCCACAGGGGCGAATAAAACCCATGCATAAAGTCAACAACTGAGCAGGGGTAAAGATGGTACGGAGTTGACTTAGCACACCTAATCTCTTGGACGCAGATTTTACAAGAGATGTAATATAACCTTTCCAAAATAAGTCACGAGAGAATGAAACCCCAGGTATGTTTAAGGATGATGCAGGATTAAGCTGGATATTATCAAACATAAGTGGGTACTCCTGTGGAAGATTTTGTCGGGTTGATAGGTGTATTAAAAATAAGATTATTTTCACCCCAGTCAGAGATATGAGCCAAGCCATAAATTAAGTGTGCCATAGCCTCATCCTTTGTTTGTTGAAGTAACTGCTGAGATGGATGTTGCGGGAACCGAATGGAAAGGTGGAATCAACAGCGTACGAGTGGATAGGGTTACTGTAGATGTACAGGTTAGAAGGTCATTGATGAAGAAAAGGAAGAGAGTTGGTGATAGGACAGAGCCCTGAGGAACACCACTGTTCATAGATCCAAGAGAAGAAAGATGGCCGTCTACAGCAGCAGCTACTGAACGACCAAAAAGGAAGCTACAGATGAGGGCACAGATAGAAGGACTGAAACCGTACGAGGGCAGTTTGAAAATTAAAGATTTATGCCAGACTCGATCGAAAGTCTTTGAGATGTCAAGTGCAATAGCAAAGCTTTCTCCAAAGTCCCGAAAGGAGGATGACCAGGAGTCTGAAAGGTAGGTGAGATCGCCAGTGGAGCATCCCTGACGGAACCCATACTGACAATCAGAAAGGTATGATAGGAGAGATGCTTTAAAATTTTTCTGTTAAGAACAGATTCGAAAACTCTTGAGACACAGGATGTTAAAGCAATTAGGCGATAGTTAGAGGGTTGGGAATGGTCACCATTCTTTGGGACTGGCTGAGCAAACTTCCAGCAAGAAGGAAAGGTACAAGTTGATAGACAAAGGCGAAAGAGTTTTCCTAGGCAGGATGTAGGCACAGAAGCACAGTTCTTCAGGACAACAGGATGGACTCCATCTGGTCCTTGTTAGTATTGAGGCCAGTGATGGCAGAAAATACATAAGTTGAAGAAATTTTAATGTCAGCCATGAGGAAGTCAGGGTGAGGAAAGTGATGGAGGAACAGCACCGGAATCGTCTAAGATGGAACTGAAGGAGAAAATCTGAGTGAAGAGATCTGCTTTATCAGTAGAAGAAATAGCAACAAACCACCTGAGTAGAAAAGAGGAAGGAAGGATGACGAGTTAAAGTTGTTAGGTTTTTGGCAAGGTGCCAGAACAAGCGGGAAGAATTCGAGTTGGAGAGTTGAGAGCATTTAGTACAGATGAAATTATTTGTAGCAGACCAAAGAACAGACTTAGGATGAATCCGGGCAGAAACATAAAATGGATGTGGTTCGGGGGTGGGTTTACTCCGGTACCTTTTATAGCCTTCTCCTTGTTGTGGACAGCATTAGAACAAGCGTGATTAAACCAAGGCTTTCTTGCATTAGTCAAAGGATATGAGAAGGGAATGTATGCTTCCA
>NC_136956.1:3963474-4068263 GCF_032717465.1 Coenobita brevimanus
TTGCTTCCTCCCTCTTCTCTTTCAGTAAATCCAGTTCCTCTTGTGTTAGGCATCTTTTTATACATACATTTTTGAACTCCTCTTTTTCCATAAGGATCTTTGCATTTTTTAGTATCTCCTCCACGGTGTTTACACTCTGAAAGGTTACCTTTAGAGGTCTTGACTTGCTTCTCTCGTTTTCCCTAACCTTTTGTGTTCCTCTATGTCTTTACTACAGATTTTCTCTAATACATTTTTCAATATGCTCATTACAGTTGCCATCTCCATTTTGTCTCTTAAGATCTTGTTTTTTACTTATTCCTCTTCTATACCAGTGATTACTATAAAATTGTTGATATCTACTGAATCTCTGACTAACTTAGGATTGTTTTGGATTATTCTTTTCACTTCCTTTTTAATGTTTTTTTCTTCCACCCTTGTTTCTAAGTCTTTCTTTACTTTCACCATTTCAGCATAAGTGGTTTCCACATCATTTTTCTTGCTTTGCACAGCTTCATTCACCTGTGTTATCTTCTCAATATCACTGCTATGGTCTATCAGACTGCTTACTTGCCTAATTGTCTCTGTATCATTTTTGAACTCTTCCATAATACTCTCGTGGTTGACTACTGTACTTGCCATTTCACTAATTTTTCTCCTAAGTGAACCCAATTCTACTGTCAGCTCATCTATGATTGTGTCTTTCTTGTTGACTTCCATTTCTAATTTTTCTATTTCTTCCTTTTGCAAGTGCATCTGTTTCTTAATTTAATCAATCTCATTTTGAAAAGCAATCTCTAGTCTATGTACTCGTTCCACCAGTTTATTGTGAGTCTCCATTTCAACCAGTTTTTGGTAGAAATCATCGTCCTCCTTTCTACCTTTATCTCTTTTCTTTTCCAATTTTTTTTTTATTTTTTTATTTTTATTAGAACACCATTTAGTCTAACCTGGTACAGAGCTTGACTCATATAAAGATACTAATTTAGGTAATGCCACTGGCCAAGTTGGCCGTGTATGGAGCGGTGGCGGCGTGCGTCTGGTCTCCTCAGTGCCTCGTGTGTGTGTGTGTGTGTGTGTGTGTGTGTGTGTTCTTACCTTCATACCTAATTGTATCTTTACAGAAATTAGTCAAACTCGTACTGTCCAGTGTCTTAAACCATTTTCATCATACAGCTCGTTAAATTTATGAATTGTTTTGGCACACACTATTTCATTTGGTAGTGCATTCCACTGATCAATTGCCCTGTTTGGTAAACTGTATGTCCGTACGTCTATATCACCTCTTATTTTATGAGCTTTTTGCTGTGTCCTCTTGCTGATGCTTCCCCATAGGTTATCTCCTTCCCTGATATGCATTTATATACAGCAGCATAATCAAGTCTCCTCTTTTCCTTCTCTCCTGTAGTGTTGGCAGATTCAGTTTTTCTAGTCTTTCTTCATAGCTTAGATCCCTTAAGCTTGGTACCCATTCTGTAGCGGCCCTCTGAACGGTTTCAGTCTTATCTTTGTGTTTTTTTGGGATGAGGATTCCAGACTTGTGATGCATACTCCAGGGTTGGTCTGATGAAAGATGTTATTATCTTTCTCAGCATGTCTTCCTTTATGTATGCGAATGCTATTCTCATATTTGCAAGCAGTGTATATATGTTCCATACCTTTTCACTGACATGGTCAGCCGGAGATAGTCTGTTAATGATAATCACACCTAGGTCCTTCTCTCTTTCTTATATGTGTAGGGTTTTACTTCCTAATTTATAATGTCAATCTGTTTTTTTCCCACTTTTACCGAACTTGATTATACTGTCCACACTGAATTTCATTTGCCATGTATTACTCCATTCATGAAGTTTATTTAATTCTTCTTCTAGCTCTTTACAATAGTCTGTGTTAGTAATTCTCCTTCGTATTTTTGCATCATCAGCAAACATACTTAGATTGCTTTCATTTCCAGTGTTACTATTTATGTCATTTATATACACTAAAAACATAATTGGTGCCAGCACTGGGCCCGGTGGAACTCCACTAGTCACTTCCCTCCATGATGAGTAATTGCCCCATAGTACTGTTCTCGTTTCCCTTTATCTGAGAAAATCTTAACTCCAACAGTGCCATTTGCCTTGGGTTCCTCACAGATGGTACAGATTTCATAAAAGTCTTTGGTGCGGTACTCTGCCAAATGCTTTCTTGAAATCTAGATAATTACTGGCGAACCACCCTTCTCTTTTCTGTAACGTTTCTGCAACTCTGTCATAGTAGCTTAACAGATTAGTAACATATGATTTACCCTTTCTGAAACCAGATTGCCTTTCTGTTATCATATTGTGTTCTTCTAGATGATTTACCCAAATTTTTCTTATCGGTTTTTCCAGTATCTTACAACACTGGTTAGTGATACTGGTCGGTAGTTGAGTGAATTTTGTCGATTCCCTTTCTTCAATAAGGGAACAATGCTTGCATTTTTCCAAATATCAAGTAGCTTAAGTTGACTCAAGGATTCCTTGAATATTAAAGATAATGGTCCACTTAGCTCCTTTGCACATTCATGTAGCACCCAACATGAAATTTCGTCAGGACCATTTGCTTTTCCTGTGTCTGCTTTACTTAACTCCTCCTGTATTTCTTTTTCTGATATTTGTATATCTGGTAATATATTTGGGCATGCATGTTCAAACATCTTTCTCTTGTGTATAGGTGATCCCTTCATCCGTAATGGATTGTATTTTAGCTTTATTTTACTTTTGCTTCGGATGCAGCTGTAAAATAGCATCGGTTGATCACTACTTTTGTTTATGATGTCTTCTTCAAACTGTTTTTGGTCTTCTCTCCTTATTCTTGTATATTCGTTTCTTACCTGTCTGTAGTTGTTATATGCCCTCTCACTATTGTGTCTTCTGTATCTATTCCACAACAAGTCTCTTCTTTCTTTTGATATTTAACATTCTTTATTAAACGATTTCTTTATTTTCATTTCTGTTTCTTTGTGCTGAGGGATGTAATTTTGGACTCCTCTTTCATGAAGTTCACAGAATTTTCTATATATAACATTTAAATCGTGTCCTCTAAGCTCTTTTTCCCAATCTGTTTCTAAGAAGTATTTCTCTGGGTCAAGATAGTTGCCCTTTTTGTAGTTAAGGAGGTTTTTGTAACTTTTTATTACTGTTAACTATCATACACAATCCTGAAGCTGCAATTTAATACAGCATGATCGCTTTTGCCGAATGGAGGATGATACATAATATTGTCAATATCATTTTCTTGCCTAGTAAATAAAAGACCTAGAACTTATGGTATACCAAGTCCTCTTTTTGTGGTGCTTTTTTTTTACATGCCGCATTAGGAAAAACTCCAGCACAAGGTCCAGGAGCTTTTGGTCCCAACAGCTTTCCTGGCTTTTTATATCTAAAGTATTCCAATTTATATTTGTATTGAAATCTCCAGTTAGTATAATTCTTTCAGATTTCTCCTCCATTCTATGTAGTAACGCTCTTAAACTTTAAAAATGTACTCTCTGCCAGGTTTTCATATTTGCCTTTTTCCCAAGTGTTTGATTTGGGTGGCATGTATAAATATGCCACAATTACTTTCCCTTCAGATGTATTAATCTCTACTGCAATCAGTTCTGCTTGTGAGGATATATCTAGTTCTATTTTTTTTGACTTGCAGATTTTTCTTTGTTAATATTATAATTTCTCCTCCTTTTTTTTAAGTTCCTATCTCTTCTCCATATATTGTATTCCTCTAGGTTTAGGGTATCGTTTGATATCCTTGGTGTTAATTTTGTTTCAGTTAGGCAAATAATATGTGGTTCCTTTTCTTTGATATAATCATTCATCTCCAATAGTTTATATACCATTTCATCTACATTAGAGTACATCAACTTAATCATCTTGTTTACATACTTGTCATGACTTGGGTCTACTACCTTCCTCCTTTTTATTCCCTACTGTTTATGTACCACTTTCGTAACTGCAATCCAATTACTTTGTAAAAAAAAAAAAAAAAAAAAGTGTTCTTCTCTTCCTCTGATCTTCCCTCATTCTTTGTTTTTGCCTCCTCCCTCTTCTCTTTTAGTAATCCTAGTTCCTCTTGAGTTAGGCATCTTTTTATTCATACATTTTTGAATTCCTCTTTTTCCATAAGTTTGTTACATTTTTTAGTATCTCCTCCATAGTGTATACACTCTGGAAGGTTACTTTCAGTGGCCTTGACTTATTTCTCTCATATTTTCCTAGCCTTTTGTGTTCCTCTATGTCTATACTACAGATTTCCTCTGATACTTCCTTCAATATGCTCATCACATTTGCCATCTCCTTTTTGTCTCGAAATCTTTTTTTTATTTCTTCCTTCTCTATACCTGTGATTACTATTGATTTGTTGATCTCTGCTGAATCTTTGACCTTTTTTGGATTGTTTTGGATTATTTTTTCACTTCCTTTTTAATGCTCTTTTCTTCGACTCTTGTTTCTAAGTCTTTCTGCACTTTCACCATTTCAGCACACGTGGTTTCCACATCATTTTTGTAGCTTTGCATTCTTCGTTCACCTAGGTTACCTTCTCCTCACTATTACTGCTATGATCTGTCAGAGTGCTAGCCTGCCTTATTGTCACTGTGTCATTTTTGAACTC
This sequence comes from Coenobita brevimanus, assembly GCF_032717465.1. Lineage (NCBI taxonomy): Eukaryota > Metazoa > Arthropoda > Malacostraca > Decapoda > Coenobitidae > Coenobita > Coenobita brevimanus. The sequence continues at coordinate 3,968,083 of NC_136956.1, forward strand.
TTCCATAATACTCTCGTGGTTGACAACCTTGCTTGCCATTTCACTACTCTTCCTTCTAAGTGAACCCACCTCAACTGACAGCTCATCTATTGTTGTGTCTTTCTTGTTAACCTCCTTTACTAATTTTTCATTCTCCTTCTGCATGTGCAGTTGCTTCTTAATTTAATCCATTTCAGTCTGAATGCCTTCTCTAATCTGTTTACCCGTACTACCAGCTTACTGAATGTCTCCATTTCCACCAGTTCCTGGTAGAAATCATCATCCTGCTTTCTATCTTTATCCCTTTTCTTAACTCCTTCCAAACTTGCTTTACTAAAGATGGTGGTCATCTTGTGGTACTAAGAGAAAAATTCTACTTACAGTTTTGCATTCCTGTACGCCACAAACAAAACAGCTGATTTAGCTTCCTTGGCGCATTCCTGCACTACTTTGTTGTATTCTGTTATTTGAACAACATTTTTACTTAAACTTCCTCTTTTATATCAGAACACCATTTAGTTTAACATAGTACAGAGCTTAACACATATGAAGACACTATTTAGGTATGGCCATTCGTGGCCGAGATTGGCCAAGCGGAGGGCGATATGTGTTACGTCCTGCCTCTCTCTCTCCCTCTCTCGTGTGTGTGTGTGTGTGTGTGTGTGTGTGTGTGTGTGTGTTCTTAACGAATTGTTCTTACCTAATTGTATCTTTACAGGAATGAGTCAAGCTCCTACAGGGCCGTACTTAGATATTTGGGGGCCCGGGGGGCTAGGTTCTTTGTGGGGCCCCCCTCCTGGGGGGCCCCACAAAGAACCTAGCTCCCCATAATTCTCAAAACTTATCTAATATCTCCGCCGGGATTGTCGGGATGATAAATATATATGTTTTTAAATATTAATAAAAAAGTTTATATATATTTAAGAGGAGCGTGTGGAGTCACATGGATAGACAGGCTGACGAATGAGGATATAAAGGAGCGTTGTGGTGTGGATGTGGATGTGATAGGAAGCGTTATGAGGAACATACTGAGGTGGTTTGGCCATATGGAGAGGATGGAGGGTGAAAGACTGACGAAGAGAGTGTATATGAGTGAGGTGGAGGGGGGAAGAGGGAGGGGGAGGCCGAGGATGAGATGGAGGGATGGGGTGGAGAGGTATATGAGAGAGGGGGGTGTGAGTTGGGAGCAGGGCAGTGAAATGGCAGGGGACAGGGCGACTTGGAGGCGATTTGTTTGTGGCCACCCCAAACGGGATTGAGGCGTCTGGCAATAGATAGATAGATAGAACTTTCTTCATTGCTTCCACAATTTCTATCCTACTGATTTCTTCCTGTCTTCTCACCTCCCTCCTTCTCCCAGCCATTCCCCACCCACTTCCATCCTCTATGTTCAACAATTCCTTAAAGTGTTCTCTCCATCTGCTCACTTTTTCTCCCTTCTCCACTAGTAATCTACCATTTTTGTCTTTCACTCCCCTGCTAACTTCACTTCCACCCTGTCTTACTCTCTGCACCTCTTTCCAGAACATTTTCTTACAGTCCCTCCACTTAACACTCAAATTCCTTCCAAATTCCTCATCCACTCTCTTCTTACTCTCTCTTACTAATCTTTTCACCTCTCTCTTTCTACATATAACTCTCTCTTCCGCCTCTCAATTTCTTCCACGCCCCTATTTCTCATCCATTCATTGTATGCTTTCTTCTTTTGTGCCACAGCCTGTCTCACCTCTTCAGTCCACCACGCTGTTTCTTGCAACCCCCTCCGTCTTCTCTTCCTTCCACACACCACATCACATGCTGCACATATTTCTTCTGTAAATATCCTACACACACCTTCCAAATCTCCCATCTGCTCCAGTTCATATTTGCCCAATCGTTCCTCCACTTCTCTCTTATACTCTGCCTTTTTCTCATCCTCTTATAACCTTTCCACTCTCCTTGCAACTACTCCTTCCTCTCGTCTTTCCCTTCTTCTATTCCTCCATCTTACTTGAATTCTAATTCTGGCCACCACCAAGTAGTGGTCAGAAAGTCCACTCCCCCAACCTCTATGAGCTCTTGCATCCATTACACATGGACCATGGTGTGGCATGAAAATGAAAAGTCAAGAGTAAGAGCAGTGGAGATGGGACTGCTGAGGAATGTATGTGGAATACAAACGGTGGATAGGATACGAAATAATGTGATTCGTGAAAGATGCGGAGTGAGGAAGTCGGTGGACACCAGAATTGAAGAAAGTGTACTGAGATGGTATGGTCATGTGGGGAGAATGGATAACAACAGTGGTGAAGAATGTATATCTGAGCGAATTCGAAGGAGGGAGGAGGCGAGGTAGGCCAAGGAGAAAGTGGGGAGACATGGTGGGTGAATGTGTGAGGAAGAGAGGTTTGGAAGTCGGTGAGGCTAAGGAACTGACAGGAGATCGAGCTGGCTGGATGAATTTTGTGAGGAGATGTGCATGATCAGGGATTTTTGGCACCCCTTTCTAACGTGGCAGCGTCTGGATTGACTCTGTTGGATACGATATGTGAAGTTACAGAACATGGTGAATGTTTTTGGTGTATCTGATAGAGCCAGGATTCCTGGGGCTTGAATGATGAGTGAATGGAGGCGTGGTCATGGATTGGGTAATTTTGGGCTGTCTGGACATTGCTACTCCTCACCCTGTCCTTGGGTGGGAAAGGAGGTCCATATGATGATATATATTATACATATATATATATATATATATATATATATATATATATATATATATATATATATATATATATATATATATATATATATATATATATATATATATATATATATATATATGACATAAAAGGCCAGTAATGTAAAACAACTCAACAGCCACCAGTATCTCTACTTACCATTTTGAATGCACTGTAGTTTTGCGATTGGAGACCTTACAAGTGGCACAGGACTGGTGCTGTGACTGGTAACCCCTGATGTGACACAGGACTGCTGTGACTGGTAACCCCTGATGTGACACAGGACTGCTGTGACTGGTAACCTCTGATGTGACACAGGACTGCTGTGACTGGTAACCTCTGGTGTGACACAGGACTGCTGTGACTGGTAACCCCTGATGTGACACAGGACTGCTGTGACTGGTAACCCCTGATGTGACACAGGACTGCTGTGACTGGTAACCCCTGATGTGACACAGGACTGCTGTGACTCGTAACCTCTGGTGTGACACAGGACTGCTGTTGTGACTGGTAACCTCTGGTGTGGCACAGATAATAATTACACAGGATTAACATGATCGTTGAAAATTAAAAACACCATGGCCTGTAAACAATGTGGTCCTAATTTTACATATAGGTGATACTGTAACACACACACACACACACACACACACACACACACACACGTTATAAATGAGTGACGAGGGCAAGAGCAAGAGGAAGATGAAAGAGAATGAGAGATGACAAGTGACCCATGCTAATCTGCCAGAGGGAGTTGACTTTGTTGTCTTGGGCTGGGCAAGAGATGGTAATCCGCTTATTGTCCCTTGTCAAGTGAACCCACTTCGTTCCCAGGTTGGCTCTTGGACCACGTGGAGCCGCATCTACCCGGCTGGCGTGGGAGAATAGCAAAATCCAAGTGGACTCGATTCTCCTCCTAGTAAATCCTGACCGTGCTTCAAAAAGCTGAACAATCGACAGACAAGCACAGCTTCTGATCCTGGCTGAGTGGAGGTCATCTCGTGCCCTGCTTGCCCGTGTTTGCAAGGGTCGCATCGTGGGTGTCACCTGACTTTTATAATGGGCAGATGTGAGATCATCTAGCACTTGTCTCCTGCATCACCAGCAAGTTGGTCCTCTGTGTGACAACCCCTTCCCACCTGGTTACTCTCACTCATACATTCTATCTTTTAATCTTGAGCAGTGATCTCCAACATTCTTCAAGTGTAAACGTAAATTGTATTTTATTTTAAAGTTTATGTAGCCAAGAGCAGGAGTTAGCTTAGCGTGATTCTTCGAGCTTGCACAGTTGGTAGCCTATCATTACTGGTTCTTTAAGCTAGAATAATATTAAGGTCTTTTATATTCAATCGTCACCCTTTGTATAAATCATGGTTTGAGTGTTTGCCGGCAAGCCAGTTCCCCCTTGAATCTGGTGACTCTGCTGACTCAAGCAATAGACGAGTTTCCGGTCAAAATTTGTTATAAGCAAGATACTTGCATACGTAAAAAATATGCAGAAAATCACCATGTCAACCATTTTTTCCAAAAAGATTGTGCAGATACATGAAAAAATAATAGATAAAGTAGCTGAAAAATCACGTGGCTCTGAAACGGCCTCTGGTAATGGTGTCACTACTCACACTAGGGTAGCATAGTCGACTTTGTTTACGTTTTGCCTACATACACTGTGCTTATTTCTGACCTCCAAGAAAGCCCAGTGACAAATGGAATAATTGCTAGTGTTTCGTTTCAATGTGTAAGTGCACAGACAAAAGCACACCAGGGAAATTATTCCTCTGGTACCGGCCAAAGAGAATAAACGAAAGCAATGATGGCTAGCTGCTCGTCCGAAGTTCTCAGTGCTGGAATGCAGCCTATACTGTTGTGGAAATATTATTTTCTTCACCATATAGGTTCATACACACCTAATTATCTGACATTCGGTCAAAAAACTGTGCTTAATTTAATTATTAATAGAATATTAGGATTCAGAGCGAGAATGTGCTAAGGTTAGCGAGTATTTCTACTTTAGATCGCCAACACGCCTTGACAGACTTCTGTTTAGCACAAATAATGATTTTAAGTGCAAATAAACGTATTTATGTTATTTTTTTTTTTATGCGAGGAAGAAGGAACCAAAGGCCATGAGCCCGCAATAACAGTTCCCTGCAAGAGAAAAACAAAATACAAGAGAGAACCAAACTCAAGATCCGATCATTTCGAGATGCCTGGACACACTGCGTTTGAAAGACTGGAGATCATAGGAAGCAGGAAATACAGACAAAGTGAGACAGTTCCAGAGTTGACATGTTGCATAAATGAAGGACTGGGAGTAACGGTTAACTCTTGCATTAGAGAGTTGGACAGAAAAGGGATGAGAGTTTGCTGCTAGATGGGTGCTACGTGCCTGTCGTAGAGGTTGAGGAATGCATGCAGACAGTTCAGAGGAGCAGTGACCATTAAAGTAGCGATAGAAAAGAGATAAAGATGCAACAGTGAGGCGAAGAGACAGAGGTTGATGGGAGTCAGTAAGAGGAGGAGAGTTAATGAGATGAAAAGCCTTTGACTCCACCCTATTGAGAAGAGCTGTATGTGGGGAGCCTCCCCACACATAAGAGTAGTACTCCACACAGGGGTGGATAAAACCCCTGTATAGAGTCAACAATTGTGCAGGGGTAAAGAAAGAATGGAGTCGGCTTAGCACACCTAATCTCTTGGATGCAGATTTTACAAGAGATGTAATATGATCTTTCCAAGATCATAAATGGAACCCCAAGCATGTTCAAGGATGATGCAGGATTAAGCTGAATATTATTAAACATTAGTGGGTATACCTGTGGAAGATTTTGTCAGGTTGATAGGTGTAAGAACTGAGTCTCAGATGCATTAAAAACAACCAGATTATTTTTACCCCAGTCAGAGATATGAGCCAATTCAGACATTAGGTGTGCCACAGCCTCATCCCTTGTTTGTTGAAGTAACTGCTGAGATGGGCATTGCAGGAACCGAATGGAAAGGTGAAAGGTCGAGTCACCAGCGTATGAGTGGATAGGGTTAGATGAACAGCTTAGAAGGTCATTGATGAATAAAAGGAAGAAAGCTGGTGATAGGACAGAGCCATGAGGAACACTACTGTTGATAGATCTAGAAGAACGACGGCCGTCTACAACAGCAGCTACAGAACGATCAGAAACGAAGCTAGCGATGAAGGCGCAGATAGAAGGATAGAAACCTTTGAGATGTCAAGTGCAATTGCAAAGCTTTTGTCAAAGTCCCGAAAGGAGGATGATCAGGAGTCTGAAAGGTAGGTGAGAAGATAGCCAGTGGAGCGTCCCTGACGGAACCCGTATTGACGAACAGAATGAAGGTTGTGATAGGAAAGATACCTTAAAATTTTTTTTATTAATAACTGACTTGAAAGCGTTTGAAATATTTGACGTTTAAGCAATTGGACGATAGTCTGAGGGTTGGGAATGGTCACCCTTCTTTGGGACTGGCTGAATGAGAGCAAACTTCCAGCAAGAAGGAGAGGTACAAGTTGACAGACAAAGGCGAAAGAGTTTGCGTAGGCAGAGTGTAAGCACAGAAGCACAGTTCTTGAGTCTTGAGAACAACAGGAGGGACGCCATCAGGCCCATATGCCTTGTTAGTACTGAGGCCAGTGATGGCAGAAAATACACCAGCTGAAGAAATTTTAATGTCAGGCATGAGGAAGTCAGAGGGGGGGAAGTGTTTAATATTTATACAAAGTAGAAGTCTGCCAAGGCAAGTTGTTGCGCTAAAGGAGACACACTTGCGCTAACTTTAGCATGTTTCTGCTCTGAATCTGGACTTTGAATGAACAGTAAAACTAAACACAAAAATCTTACCGGATTTCAGATAATTAGGTGTGTATGAACCTATATGGTGATAAAATCTATAACACTTACCAATTAAAATTGCCGATTCGGTGTTGATTTGTTAAATGACCGCCGAGTCGGTATTTCTTCGCACCCTCCTGAAGGTACTTTACTGTCAAGTTCAGTCACTCACTGAAACTGTTCTTTCAGAAAACTGCTAGTGAAGAGGTCAAATATTAAACATTCATAAGCATAATACCAATATAAATTCATACAGCTGATACTGGACGCCATATATTAAACACTTTCCGCCTCATGAGGTACAAACTCCGCTCAGGAATGGTGTAGCTGTAAGACACTTCTAGTCCACTTCATTACAATTTACATACCTAACAGGTACCACCCATTTACACAACGAATAGTATTCCTTCACAACGTACATGAAGGGGGTAGTTTGGATCTATGGTTGCCATATAGGTGCAACTAATATCGCTGTTACTGGTAAAGCCTTGAGCGATGGATTGGAGCGTCGTCTGTGGTGTGAATACTGACAGCATCGCCAATATGGCGGCTGCTTCCCTCTAGCCGCAAAGGATTAAAGTTATCAATTCTTGATCAGTGCAACTGATAAATTAAATTAAAAAATATATATATCGTAAGCTTTTAAGTACATGGTAGAGTGCACTTGTCATGTTTACCTAGAACCAGAAACACGCCTGTTCCTGTAGAACTGTAACGTGTCCACATTGTAATATGTTTCCCTCAATCAAAATCTACTTCACTCTTGTTGTATTGTGTTGTAAATATCCCTGTTGTAAATGATTGTAAATTAAACTAAGGAGTTTTGATTTAGTTTCTCTCTTCCTACCTCTGCATGTACGAGCAGTTAATGGGGATTTTGGAGGGGTTTCAGATATCGTAGATATATATATATATATATATATATATATATATATATTATATACCCCATTGTTAGGTGGGGTATCTCATATTGAGATACTTTTATCATGTATTTCAATGTGGACCGTTTAACAGCTTTAGGTTTCCCCCCAAACCCAGTCCGAAACCCACCCAGATGAACCCAGAAACAGGTTTAAAGGCAATCTAAATGGCCTAACAGCTGTCAAGGAAGGGAATCTAAGCCTAACACCTGTAAATAAGTCACTAAAACCAACAAATCAAATCTGAATATCATCATATATAAGTCAGGAAAAAATCAAGCTTAGTAAACTGTACCCCAAAATGACAATGTTCACCCTGCCTATGGCTAAACACATTAATCAAAGTCTAAACACAGTTTATAAATCAACCTATACACACAATTTTAGTCTAAAATATCATCAAACTCGGTAAGAAAAATCAAAACCCATTGTTAAACCAGGGTTTTGCTATCATTAGGCAGAGTATGGTGCAATTTCTACCCCCATCATCAACCTGCCCAGTCCCGACCGATTTTCCACCACTGACCCCCCCCCCCCACCAATCCTAACAGATTTTGGATTTTTTTTTTTTTTTTACTGAAACCTCCGCTCTTGGTGAGAAACATCGAAAATTCATAATCACTCATCTGAGGTTTAAAATTCCGGATACAGGTAAGAGTACCCCTTACCTTACTGTGTTTTCTATGGCAGGCTCCAGAGAAAACGAGTTCTATGGGAGGGATAACTATTCCACACAACTCATAAACGGTATTTTTATTTATTTATTTGGTACAAATTTATATGTAGTACAAGAATATAATGGTTTTCACACAGTAATACAGGTGCTATAAGCACTGTTTCACTCACCAAACACATCAACATACCTTTTTTGGTGACATTACCTGATCATCATTTCTGACTGTTTCTACCTCTAATGCTATGTAAACTTTGTCCTCCACATTGTCATCAATTGGGGAATCATTCTGGCCTTGAATTTTGTACCATGGCACGACATGTCTTTACTGGCCAGGTCACTGGTAACAGGTGAATTGCTGAAACAATGCCGTGCCGGGGGGGGGGGAGGTCATGCGGGGTATGGCATTGTCCTTGCCTGGCATCTGGTACAGGAAGGTTTCCCATGTATACATACTAAAAATCAGGGACGAAATTTGAAAAATGTACAAATGATGGACCTTGCAATTCCGGTGAGTTTATATATGTCAACAGGTGTCACAGTGACAAATCGTTCAGATGTATATACACGTCAACGGGAGTCGGCAGGTTAAGCAGGGATGTCGCATCTAGGGGTATCGCATATCGAGGTATCACTGTATATATGTAATATATATAATACATTATAACACACACACACACACATATATATATATATTCTGTTCTTTTATAACTTCTATAATATCATTGACTTTAGTCTGCTTTCTCACCCAAGTTGATCTTTTCCTGTCTCTTAAAGATATTCCCAACATTGACTTTTCCATTGCTCTCTGAGAACGGATTAATTTATTTTCCATTGATTTTGTCAGTTTCCAGGTTTCACAACCATACGTCATAGTTGGAATTATTCGTTATACACACTTCGTTTCATACAAACTGGCAAGCTACTTTTCATTATGTCTCTATGTTTACCGAAAGCTCTCCATCCAATTGTAATCCGTCTTTCTATTTTGCTATCATGATCTAACGTTAATTTTAGTATTTGTCCCAAGTAGTTGTACTCCTCAACTTCTTCAAGAATTTCATCGCTTATTCTGATGACGCTCTTTGTTGTTTCTGGATTAAACATTACTTTAGTTTTACTTCGGTTCATCTTCAGTCCTACTTTCAGACTTTTTCTGTTCAGGTCATTTAACATTTCTTGCAATGGCTCCGCTGTTTCTGAGATTAGGACAATGTCATCTGCAAATCTTTAATGATTTAGCTTTTCTTCATCAATGTTCACTCCTTTGTTTACCCAGTCTAGCTTTCTGAAAATACATTCTAGCCATGCTGTAAATAATTTTGGTGAAATTGTATCTCCCTGATGCATGCCCTTCTCAATCTTAATTTTTGCTGAGTCCTTATGTAATTTAGCTGTGGCAGTTCCCTCTTTATATATGTTTTTGAGCAGGTTTACAATGTTTTCATTCACTCCTTGCTCTTGCAATGAATTTATAATTGCTATGTGCTCCACTGAGTCAAAAGACTTTTCGTAATCAACAAAACCTAAGCACAGTGGTTTATTATATTCTATAGTTTTCTCAATTACCTGGTTCAGTGTATGTAGATGATCAATGGTCGAATACCCGCTTTGGAATCCTGCCTGTTCATGAGGTTGGTTTTCCTCCAAAATTGTTGTTATTCTGTTCGCAAGGACTTTAGTGAAGAGTTTGTAAATGACTGATAATAAGCTAATGAGTCGATAGTTACTAAGATCTTTTGAGTCACCTTTTTTGTAGGGTAAAATAACTATTGCATTACACCATGTTTTGGGAATTTTCTTCTGTTTTATATAGTGGGTAAATAAGAGAGCAAGCCTCTACTCCGGCATCCAACAGTAAATCTGTTACTATTCCATCTTCTCCCGGAGCCTTCCCTCTTTTCATATTTTTAAGACAAATATTTACTTCGTCTGGTGTTACCTCAGGTATTTCACTTGTGTCAGCTGAAAAGTTAGCTATTGGTACTACTGTCTTTGATGCATACAGTTCTTTGTAAAATTCTTCAGCTCCCTTCACCATCTTATCTCTGTATTTAATGATTTCACCGTTATTTTTTCTTTCTGTGATGTCATTTGTTGCTTTCCTAGTGCCATTTTACTTCGGACCTGTTTCAGACTTTTTCCATTTTTGATGGTTTCTTTGATCTGATCCATGTTTCTGTTTCTTTTTTCTTCCTTTTGTCTTTTGTTGATAAGCTTATTTAATTCTGCTCGTTCTATTTCGTCTTTCTTTGTCTTTACTTTCATTTCCTTTCGTTTTTTCATAACCTCGAATGTCTTTTCTGAATACTTCTTGGCTTTGGTTGTATTAGGTTTTCCTACTACCTCTATTGATTCTCTTAGCACTTTTGTTAGTCTGTCATTCAGCTCATCAGTGTCACATTTAGCATTACTTAGAGCCTGAAATCTGTTCCTTATTTCCAACTGAAAGGCTGCTTTGTTTTCGTTTACTAATATTGGGCATATCTTTTTATTTTTAATCATCTTTTTTCTTTCATTTCTGAAATTGAATCTGGCTGTGAAACCCACCATTCTATGATCACTACCTATGTTTACTTTGTCGATACTGTGACATTTGTGATCGTGTTATTCTTATCTGCTATAATGAAGTCGATTTCATTTTTTGTTTCTCCATTTGGGCTTCTCCAGGTCCACTTTCTTCCTGTTCTTTTGTGGAAGAATGTGTTCATTATTCTCATGCTAAACATTTCAGCAAAATTTACTAGCATTTCTCCTCTTTCATTCCTTTCTCCCACTCCAAATTTTCCCATACATGCTTCTCCATTTTTCGACTTCCAACTTTTGCATCGAAGTCCCTCATGAGTATACAGTAGTATATGTTGTCTTTTCTTCTTCCATAATCTGGGAGATGTCATCATAGAATATTTCTATTTCTTCATCTGGGCTTTGAGAAGTTGGTGCATATACTTGTCTGACTTTCATGGTATATTTTTTGCATAGTCTAATGACAACAAATGCTGCTCTGTCAGATACACCGTTGATTTTTACAATGTTGTCTGCAAGATTTTTGTTAATTAGAATTCCTACACCACTAACTCTTTCATATTCCTCTGTAGTAAAATAGGTGTTTGCTGTCTACGAGCTGAATTACTTTTTCTTCTTTTCTGTGGATCTCACTCAAACCTACAATATCCCAACTAATGTTTTCCAGTTCAGTCATCAGGTTATCAAGTTTGTAATTTTCTGTGAGGCTTCTTACATTGTATGCATAGATCTTCATCGATTTCAGTTTGTTTAACATCCAAGAGTCTAATTTTCCAACAAAGTGCCTACTCACTTTCGGTGGCACACTGCCCGTAAGCACAGGAGGCAGTGCGGTTGGACCTTTAGTAGACGATGACTGAACAGGAACGCCCGTCAAATAATTTGCAATAGAACTCATGTTTTGTTGGGAGGATTGTTGCAAATAATCTCACCTCCCTGCCACATAGTTTCTGGTGAGATGTAATTTTTGTGCCACCTTATTCGTTATATACGGTGGAGCCCTATGCATCTATAGGGGGTCTTGTGGTCCGCGCCGTCTAAGACGGTACCTCATATATCTACAAGGCCTTCCCCTATCCGCCACCCGGGGACGTGCCAGGTAGGATCCCACCGCTACCTGGCACGTACCCGAGTGACGGACTGGAGAAGGCCTTGCAGATATATGAGGTACTGTCTTAGATGGCCCGAACCATTGGACCCACTATACATATATAGCGCTCCACTAAATATTCTGAACAAGGTGGCACTAAAGTTACATCTCACCCAAAACTATGTGGCAAGGAGATGAGATTATTTGCCACAATCCTCCCAACCAAACATTATTGTGTTGCAAATGATCTGACGGGCGTTCCTATTGGATCATTGTCAATTCAAGGTCCAACCACATTGCTTCCTGTGCTTACAGACAGTGTGCCACCGAAAGTGAGTAGGCACTGCTCAACAGATTGGAGACAGCGACATTAACAAACTGAAACCCATGAAGATTTATATGTAAAATGTAAGAAGCCTCACAGAAGATTACAAACTTGATAACTTAGTGACTGGATTAGAAAACATTAGTTGCGATAATGTAGGTTTGAGTCATTTCCACAGAAAAGAAGAAAAAGTAATTCATGTCCAAGACAGCAACCACCTATTTTACTACAGATGAAGGCAAAATTAAAGAGCTAGTGGTGTAGGATTTCTGATTAATGTAAATCTTGCAGACATTATTAAATTCTGCAGTGTATGCGATGGAGTAGCATGGATTGTAATCAGACTGTGCAAATAATACACCCTGAAGGTAACACAAGTATATGCACCGACTTCTCAAAGCTCAGACGAAGAAATAGAAACATTCTATGATGACATATCCCAGATTATGGAAGAAGAGAAGACCACATACCCAGTGCTTATGGAAGACCTAAAGGCACAAGTTGGGAAATCGAAAAATGGAGAAGCATGTATAGCAAAATTTGAAGTGGGAGATAGGAAAGGAGAAATGGTGGTAGATTTTGCTGAGATGTATAACGCGAAAATAACACATTCCTTCACAAAAGAACAGGGAGAAAACGGACCTGGAGAAGTCCAAATGGAGAAAGAATGAAAATGACTTCATTAGGGCAATTAAGAATAGCACGATCATAAATAGCACGGTTATCAACAAAGTACATATAGGAAATGACCATAGACTGGGAGGCTGCACACCCAGATTCAATTTCAGAAGTGAAAGATTATAAAAATGAAAAGATATCCCCAATAAAGTACCTGTAAGCAAAACAAAGCAGCCCCTTCAGTTAGATATAATACTGTAGAATTCAGGGTCTAATTTATGCTGCCTGTGACACTGATGAGTTGAATGACAGATTGACAAAAGTGCTAAGAGAATCTCTGGAGGTAATAGGGAAAGCCAATACAACCAAAGCCAACGTGTATTCAAAAAAGACACTCGAGCTCATGAAAAGAAATGAAATGAAAGTAAAAACAAAGAAAGACGAAACGGAACAAGTAATTAAATAAGCTTATCAACAAGAGACAGAGAAGAAAAATGAAAGAGGAACATCGAGGAGATCAAAGAAACTATCAAAAAAGTATTAAGTCTGAAACAGGTCCGAAGTAAAATGCCGCTAGGAAAACGACATAATATATCACTGGAAGGCAAAAACGGTGAAGTCATACATGCAGTGATAAAACAGTGAAGGGAGTTGAAGAATTTTACAAAGAACTGCATACATCAAAGACAACGGTACCAACAGCTAACTTTTCAGTTGACAAGTGAAATACCTGAGGTAACAGCAGACGAAGTAAACATTTCTCCTAAAAATATGAAAAGAGGGAAGGCCCCAGACAGAGACGGAATAGTAGCAAATTTACTGTCTGATACAGAAATAAAAGTACAAAACAGGCTCACCCACTTATTTACACAGTGTATTAATAAAAAAAAAAAAAAGTCCCCAAACATGGTGCATTGCAACAGTTATTTTACTTTATAAAAAGGGCGACTTAAAAGTCAGTTCTTTACAAACTCTTCACTAAAGTCCTTACGAACAGAATAACAACAAATCTGGGAGAAAACCAACCCCATGAACAGGCAGGATTCTGAAGAGGTATTCGACTAATGATCATCTACACAATAAATCAGCTAACTGAGAAAACTACAGAATATAATGAAAGAAAAACATTCGGGAACCGAACGCTGATCGCCCGCCAGAATATGCCGTTGGCTAAGTTCAAGATTTAGGCCACATCTTGATACCCTGAAGGTTTCATGTTGGTAGCTCAAGCCGTTCATGAAATATAATGGTGTTAAAGGCGGGTGTTAAAATCTAGTTGACCTTTGGCAGCCATTTTGGTGACCTTGACTCCGAGTGCTCATTTTCGCGGCCTAGATTTTGGCCATATCTTTATACCCTGAAGGTTTCATGTTGATGGCTGAAGCCCTTCATGAGATATAATGGGAAAACACACACACACACACACACACACACACACACTGGCAGGCAAATACATTATCGCTCCGCCTTCTAAAGGCGGGCCATAACAAACCACTGTGCTTAAGTTTTGTTGATTACGAAAAAGCTTTCGATTCAGTGGAGCACATAGTAGTTATGGATTCATTCCGAGAACAAGGAGTAAATGAGAACACTAAGACTACGGAACTGCTACAGTTAAATTACTTAGAGACTGAAAAATTTAAGACTGAGAAGGGCGTGCATCAGGAAGGTACAATTTCACCAATATTATTTACAACAGGCCAAGAAAGTATTTCCATTAAGCTATACTGGGAACAAAAAAAAAAAAAAAGTAAACATAAATGGAGAAATACTAAACCATTCAAGATTTGCAGGTGACACTGTCCTCATCTCAGAAACATCAGAGACATTTCAAGTAATGTTAAATTATCTGAATAAAGTCTCAAAGCAGGGCTAAAGATGAAAAACTAAGGTAATGTTTGTCACGAGTCGGCGCGTCCTAATTTGAATAAACTCGTGACATTAAACTTTGGTGGGAAACCGCGAATTCCAGTGGAATCCCAGTATTTATCGCTCAGTTTATCCGTCCCCGTATTTACTCAATCGGGAATGTTTTCAGGACATTTTTCACTGTTTCATAAGTGATCGTCTTTGTGCGCGACATTAGCGCCTCCTCTGAGTGATGTGTTATGGGCGTTTCGCTCATTCTAGCCGTTACCAAGAGCGGCTCGACACTCGCCTCTCTCTCACGATTTGAACTCAGGATTGAAACGCCGTAAGACCAGGTCGTTCCTCCAAGGGTTCCTGAAGTCTTCACCCAGTGTGAGCCGGCGAGAGGATCAGCGAGTGTGGCAGTGCCCTTCCTCAGTAACGACGCCCAGTCCAATCCGCTTACCCCACTTTTCCGACCAGTATTTCTTTTCGTTTTTCATAGGTTTAAGAGTTTAGCTTTTGAGTAGGCGAGTGAGTGTGATCTTATTTTGAATTCATTTTGAAACATGTAACGTAAATTTATTTCATTGTAATCAATAAATTTAACAGCTCTTTTTCTTGAGTTTAATGTAATGTAAACTCGTGTTTTATTTCTCCATGAGCTTATTCTAGCTGCAGCTCCTAGTTTGCATAAACAAAGCGCATTATTCACAACTGGTACTTAGGCCAGTCCCTTTTATTAACTTAAATCCGTTGTGCCATCTAGGAGTTAATTGCACCAGCAAGAACCTGTTTATCATTAATAGCATTAGATATTGATTGTCAGGGGTGGAGTCACTTTCTCCAGAGGCTAACAGTACTAACAAACAGCATTTGTGAGGAATTAGTCTCTGCTGTGTACTGTTCAGAAAGTTTACAAATTCTCGTCCTTAGAGAATCGGCGAAGTAAGCCGGCATAAAGTAATCATTGCTTGATTTTCACAAGACAATTCATTGTCCTGTTCTCAAGTATTATTGAATATTATTCTTTAATATGTATACTCACAAAAACCCTGTGACAATGTTTAATACAAATACATCAAAGAGCGTCATCGGAATAAACGAAGAAATTCTCGAAAAAATCAAGGGGTTCAATAACTTGGGGCAAATACTAAAACTAACGAAAGACCATGATATCTCTCTGTTGCCAGACGCCTTAATACCGTAAGGGGTGGTCACAAACAAATCGCCTCCATGTCACCCTGTCCCCTGCCATTTCATTGCCCTGCCCCCAGCTCACACCCCCTCTCTCAGATACCTCTCCACTCCATCCTTCCATCTCATCCTTGGCCTCCCCCTCCCTCTTCCCCCCTCCACCTCACTCACATACACTCTCCTAGTCAGTCCCTCACTCTCCGTCCTCTCCACATGGCCAAACCACCTTAATGTGTTTCTCCTAACATCCACATCCACACCACAACGCTCCTTCAATTCCTCATTTGTAAGTCTGTCTCTCCATGCAACTACACAGGCTCCTCTCAGATAACTAATTTCCACTTGTGTCCCTCCAACAAGGTCCAAGCTTCACTTTCATACTGTCATGTAGTAGCTTTTTTACTTCCAAGCTCACTTCCCTGTTTCTTATCACTGCTTTCAAGGAACCACCAACCTTTCTTCCCTGTTGTACCTTTCAAGCACTTCACCCCCTAAACTTCCATCCTCACTCATCACACTACCCAGGTACTTAAACGTACTCACATCCAACTCATCCAACTTCATTGTACATTCAATGACTTCACTTCTCTCAAAGACCATCACTTTACTCTTCCCTACATTCACCTTTAGATTCCGTTTCTTACACACTCTCCCAAACTCATCCACCAAGCCTTGCAGCTCCCCTTCGTCTTCACTTAACAACTTAGTATCATCTGCAAACAACAGTACAGGTAGTTTCCAAACACTGTCCTCTCTCACCAGGACCGCTCCAACATCCACTCCTACCTTGTATGTCTGTTATAACCCCAGCCATATACAGACTGAACAACCATACAGACATGTCCAACCTTCAAAAAGAAGACCATGAGAGCGAAATATAAAGACGCATTACAACTGGATGGAAAGTTTTCGGTAAACAGAGACATCATAAAAAGTAGCTTGTCAATATGTGTGAAACAAAAAGTAAATGACGAACGTACAATTCGCGCTATGATGTACGGTTGTGATACTCGGAAAACGAAAAAAATCAATGGAAAATCAACTCAAATCCGTTCTCAAAGGGCAATGGAAAATTCAATGATGGGAATATCTTTAACAGACAGGAAAATATCCTCTTGGGTGAGAGGGCAGACTAAAGTCAAAGACATTATAGAAGTTAGAATCGAGCTGAAATGGAGGTGGACAGGTCATGTAGCAATAATAAAGGATAACCAATGGAGCAAGAGGCTGACTGACTGGACTCCAAAAGATCGTAAACATAGCAGATAAAGGCTAGATAGGAGGTGGAGAGACAAAGAGAGAGGAGTTTGCAGGCAAAATGTGGCAAAGATTGGCTAAGTCAAGGAATTTGTGGAGAAGTTTGGAGGAAGCCTTCAGAGGCGGACGTGCATTGGCTGCTGCTGTTGCTGCTGCTGATAATGATGGATGATGATGGATGGTGGATGAATGATGGATGACTGATGATCAATGACTGATGATGGGGGATGACTGATGGCTGATGATGACAAATGGCTGATGATTGTTGATGATGGATGATTGGTGATGATGACTGATGATGGAGGATTACTGATGACTAATATTGAATGACTGATGGTAATTGATGATGGCTGATGGATGATTGATGATAACTGATGATGGATGATTGATGATGACTGAGGATCAATAATGATTGATGATGATAACGATTGATGACTGATGACTGTTGATGACTGATGAATGAAGATGACTGATGATTGATGACTGATGATGAATGGTGATGACTGATGATGACCGATGATGTTTGATGATTTATGATTGATGATTGATGAATGATGATTTATGACTGATGATGACTGATGAATGATGACTGATGTTCGATGATTATTGATGACTGAGGATGACTGATGATTGATGACGGCTGATGATTGATGACTGATGATGACTGATGGTGAGTGATGATTGATGATTGTTGATTGATGATTGACGCTCGATGATTATTGATGACTGATGATGATTAATAATCACTGATGATGACTGATGATGAAAGATGATTGATGCTGACTGATGATGACTGATGACGATCAATGATGATTAATGACTGATGATGATTGATAATGAGTGATGACTGATGATGCTTTGTGATGACTGATGATGATTAATGATTGATGATGCCTGGTGCTGACTGATGATGACTGATGATTACTGATGATTGATGATGATCGATGACTGACGATGATTGAAGATCGATTATTATTTCTGACTGATGATTGATGATGCTTGATGATGACCGATGATGAATAATGACTGATGATGACTGATGATTGATAATTGATGATGACTAAAGATGACTGATGACTGATGACTGATGATGATTCATGATTGATGATGATTCATGAGTGATGATGAGTCATGACTACTGATGATTGATGATTCATGATGATGGCTGATGATTGACGGTGATTCATGACTGACAATGTTTTATGATGACTGATGAAGGTTGATGATGATTCATGATGATTGGTGACTGATGATTGCTGATTGATGATTAAAGTGAATGATGATTGATGATGAGTGACAACTGATTAATGATGATGAATGATCATTAATGATTGATACTGCCTGATGACTGATGATGACTGATTGTGACTGATGATGACTAATGATTAATGATGATTTATGATTGATGATTAATGACTGACGATTGATGACGATTGGTGACTGATGATGACTGATGAATGATGATGTTGATTATTAATGACTGATGATGCCTGCTAATTGATGAGTGACGGTTGATGATTGATGACTGAAAATTGATGACTGATAATTGATGATGACTGATGGTGAATGATGACTGATGACAACTGATCACGACTGATGGTTGATGAACTGATGATGACTGATGATTACTAATGATTGGAAATTGATAATGATGATGATCACCATCATCATGTTCATGGTTATATATATATATATATATATATATATATATATATATATATATACACTTAGCAACTTAAACTATCTTGTTCTCACGGTCACAACCGGTGCCTGATGATCAGCTTTGAGCAGAGAGGTGCTTAGGCTACACTTTCACTCTGGCACCATCGATTACTTCACCACATCGTACACCTTAATTTGCAGGGGAGGTATACATTCGAGCCAAAGTGGCACATTTTCCTCCCGAGACTAATTTTCCCCTTCTGCTTTTGTCATTACCAACACATCTCTCACCTTTATTGTTTCCCTTTCTCTTCTTTGTTCCTAACCTTGTCATGTTTCGCTTCTTATCACGCTCGTCCTCTTTCACCTGAACCTCTTAAATAATTCACCCTGCCTCCCACATTCTACTATTATGCTCCTGCAATAGCGGATATTATTATTTACTGGGCGTGTACGTGCCGGAACATAACCATAGTGTATGTGAACAAGGTGAATATACTTTGATCCGATTTCACCCAAACTTGGCGGCTGGGTCTTTTTTTTTTTTTTTTTTTTTTTTTTTTTTCTTGAACACTCGGTTAAAAATCTAGGCCACAGGGACGGGTTCATGGTAAGGCGAGAGTAAAGGATTCAGATTTTGAAAACAAGTCAATTCAATGTCAGAGCCACAGAGAATGGTCGTAGGTGAAGGTTATCCCTCAGGTTGTTTAACTGGAAGAGACGAAATGGTCAGCAAAAACAACTGTACTAAATTACTACAGGTAAAATGTATTTTTAAAATTTATTAAGAACGTAATATCTACTGAGAGAAAAGACTGACGAATAATTACCCTAACGGCAAGCGAACAGCATTTTCCTAATGTAGCTACACATTTCACTCCTCTGTCTGATCTCAAATGCAAATCGTAACAGACAGGCTATTGTTTTTTCCCCAATGTCTATGACCTCCAGTCTTTGAACTCTATTTGTCTCGACTGTGTAGGCATCTGGA
Source organism: Coenobita brevimanus (assembly GCF_032717465.1). Lineage (NCBI taxonomy): Eukaryota > Metazoa > Arthropoda > Malacostraca > Decapoda > Coenobitidae > Coenobita > Coenobita brevimanus. Next base: position 3,987,725 of record NC_136956.1, read on the forward strand.
AATGATCGGACCTTGATTTCTGCTTTCGTTTCTTTAGCTTTCTTCAAAATGCAGAAGTTCTGTAGTTTATTGCCTTGGCTTCCCCAGGGACCTGCCGCCCTTGAACACTCCAGCAAACTTTAATGGACTACACTGACGACTTACTTTAAGGTTCTGTTTAATTATGTATAAATTTTAATAATGTAGCTTTTATTTATTACCATCAATACGCTCACTGCAAGTTGTTATAGATCATCGTAGACCAGCACTCAAAATATATTGCCGTTATTTACTGCCCCACAACTTACAGCTGGTTACGTTAGTTTTTTTTTTTTTTTTTTTTTTTTTTTTACGACTCTGGGCATAGGCTTCACAGCCTGCTATCAAGGCCCAGCAGTCCTCCTACATACCATACACCTCTACATGTCACCACTTCGGCGCTAACACCCACCGTCCATATTGAATACATGCTAGGGCTGTCTCATACAGGACTGGTGTATTGGTATTAGCGGGGGTATTTTTACGACATGTCGGCGGGTCTTCTGGTAGATCAGTAAAGCCTGATTTAACGAAATTCAAATCCTTAAACTGTTCCCTGCCCCAACCGGGATTTGAACCTGGGTCCGTTAGGACCGCACGCCACCTCTCTATCGGTTGAATCAGTAAATTGCATACTTTATGCTCTGTGTATAACTTTTACATAAAAGCCATGTGTACGTTTGTCAACTGATTAACTTGAGGCCACAAGCTTCAGTTAAACTGCAGGAAATATTCATGTACTGTAACTATCACACTCGTTATCACCTTATCAATCACATTTTGCATCAGGCAGCTGAGGACATGTGACATTCAGAGTCACATCTCCCTCACTTATCTCGGTTCGTGCTCTGTCTCTCTCGCCAAATTTTCCCCCTTTAACTTTCTCAAGCTTCTCTGCTTATTCTCACATGTCCTTCCTTTCTGTTCTGTAGTCCTTATGTAAGCCGTCCCTGCCATATTTCTTAGTTTTCTTGGTTTCTGTGTATTACATCCTTACCACACACCAACCGTCGCTGTAATCAACGAAGCCTGAAAAATGTCACTTCACACACAATTATTGACACATTTTGTTTACTAAGAACAGATACCCTCATAGATATTATTCTTTCTCAACTTTGATAAAATAATACTTGCGGGACAATAGCAGTGAATGCAGGATCAACGTACTATCACGCCTGCTGGCTTATGTAAACTGATTTCATTAGTGTTGCCAGGTGAAGTTCCAGGGTTGCCAGATCTAAACTCGGCCGCACTATCAAACGCCTCAATTTTCATTACCAATTTGACTTTTCATTACCAAATTCTTAAAGAAGACGTATATTCTTCGCTACTTATATATGTGCCGGTAAATGGAAATAATCACTAACCTTTTAATTAACAGTATGTTGATTATTTTCACGCTATGTAGGCTTGCAGATTAATCAGAGAGCAGACAACCCACCGTCCGCATCCTCCGTATCTTCATACTTGTGAAAAATCTGTTTGGTAATAAATCGTGCTGATTCATTACCAAACGGATTTTTAATTACCAAATTGACAGAGATTTGGTAATGAAAAACTCAAAATGGCAACCCAGAGGTGAACTCCGCCAATTTTCCCTAGATGCTTTTTTGAAATGTCCCTTTTTGCCATAAAATTTCCTTAGATTTTGCTACTACGTATTTAAACGCCCAAAATTATTGACTGCTCAATAATTTGCAAAATGTGTGGTTACAAAATACTTTTGCGTTTTAAATACTAATCACAGCAAGTGCAGTACAAAACTTACAGCCTAATGATCCGAGTCTTCAGTTCTGGGGACGGATGTACTCACGACTCTCATTAAGGTCACCACAACGATACCACGCCCCCACACCACCCCCACATCCACACCCCCACCAAGATACCACACCCCCACACCCTCACCACGATACCACACCCCCACACCTCCATCACGATACCACACTCCCACACCCCACCACGATACCACACCCCCACCACGATACCACACACACATCCACACCCCCACCACGATACCACACTCCCACACCCCCACCACGATACCACATCCCCAGATACCACACCCACATCCACGCCCACACCAAGATACCACACCCCCACATCCCCACCAAGATACCACACCCCCACCACGATACCACACCCACACCAAGATACCACACCCACACCACGATACCACCCACACCCCCACAACGATACCACCCCCACCAAGATACCACACCCCCAAGATACCACACACCCACACCAAGATACCACACACCCACCAAGATACCACACACACACTAAGATACCAAACACCCACCAAGATACCACACACCCACACACACACTAAGATACCAAACACCCACCAAGATACCACACACCCACACACACACACTAAGATACCAAACACCCACCAAGATACCACACACCCACACACACACTAAGATACCAAACACCTACCAAGATACCACACACCCACACACACACCAAGATACCACACATCCACACCCCCACCACAATACCACACACCCACACCATCTGAGGCCTTTTACAATCATACCTCCGTCGTAAAATATGCCTTCTTGCATTCTTGAATACATACATCAATACCCTATTGACACATGTCACCACCACCACCACCACAAATACCACTGCTACCACCAATACCACTACCACCACCAATACCACTACCACCACCACCACCACTATTACCACCACGAACAATATCATTGCTACCACCAGTGCCACTACCACCACCACCACTATCACCACCACCAAAAATATCACTGCTACACCAATACCATTGCCACCACTAATACTACTACCACCACCAATATGACTACCACAACCACAACTACTGTACCAATGTCACCACCAATACCACTACCATAACCACCACCACCACCACTAGCATCACCACCACCGAGTGCAGTGAACAAGCACAGGAGAAACGAATCTCAGCGCCTCAAGGTCACACCTCCCTCACTCCCTTGTTCCATCCCTCCACTCTCCCTTCCCTGCCTGCCTAACTGTCTATCTCCTTGCTTGCCTGTCTCCCTGCCTATTTGCCAGCCTAACTGCCTGTCCACTTTCTTGTCTGCATGCCTGCCTAAGTGCCTGAGTGCCTTCCTCCTGCCTGCCTCCCTGTTTGCCTGCAATGCCTGTTTTCCTGCCTGGATTCTATCTTGCTTGCCGTTCTACTTATTCTCTCTCTCTCTCTCTCTCTCTCTCTCTCTCTCTCTCAATAATTCCACACCACACCCTTACCCATGACTATCTATGTACCTATTACATTTAGACTTAAGCAACAAAATAACGGGCACAGCAGTGTTGCCAAATGGAAATCACTGATATCCGCTAAATTTGCATCGAGTGGTGAAAACCCGTCAAACTGGGTGGACTAAGCAAAACCTCCCTAGTTAAGATTGAAAAATATATATATATATTTTAGAATTGCATCGCTAGTGGTTATTAACAGCGGGAAAAAAAAAAAAAAACACCACCACCCCACGACTCCGTTCCTCACTGCAGCGTATCCAGACGTATGATCAATAGCCACACCAAGCACTTTCTCTGTGTAACAATAAATCTCGTTGTTTCATGCCTAAATCCGATATATATATATATATATATATATATATATATATATATATATATATATATATATATTGTATCTTACGATTTGCTCATTAGTCACTTCGTTGCCAGAGAAGCACTTTCTTAAACATCGAAATATTTTCCTCCATTTACGAGCGTTTTTAAATGTTTAGCGTCAAGAAGTCTGGTTGTTAAAGAGATCTGCAAACAATTTTGAAAATATCTGGAATTTTTGTGTTGATATATGGTGATTTCTATAGATTTTTCTGTTTATCGACATTCTAGGCTTTATGAGAGCAAGGCTAAAGATGATTGAGGTTTGCATTTGGTAACTTGTCGGCGTGTTCCACTTCTCTCTCTCTCCCTCACACTCCCCACCATGCCCTCATATATATATATATATATATATATATATATATATATATATATATATATATGAGGACAGGAGCAACATGCAAAATAAATCGCAAAGGAAGAGGTGCTACGAAGCCTCCCTTGCCTCTTAGAATATACAGAATAGCAACGTCCTTCCCGTCTTCCTCCCTGTCAATGTCTTCTAATTTTCCCTTAAGTTAGACTTTCGCACAACACATAACTTCTAACATTCACTCAGCAAGAGGGGCTGATAAGTCTCGTAGGCCACACACTCATCACCTCTCTGTCTCCCCCGCCACACACACACACACACACACACACACACACACGTTTATCGCCAATTGATCTACCATGTACTATGATTCCATCTCTACAGCAATAAAAAGAAAACTCACGCGATATGTGTTTGTGGCCAAGAAGATCAATCCACCTACAGCAATACAGCCACTCATGCACCACTACACACTACACTGACTCGGTAGCCCGTCTGCCCGTGATCACTCCCTTGTCTCAGCCAAATTCGCTAATATTGCTTAACATGCTAAGAAACAGCTAGAATATTAACCCATAAAATTCCAGAAAATAGCAATGAAAATGGAGAACATTCCAGGAACAACGCGAAAACTTCAGTGAAATCACTAAAATAGTATTTGATGTCCGGTAGTTTAGCGGTCAAAAACTACCGCTATTGTAGGTTAAATCTAGCGCAAAACTCGCTGAATTGGCAACACAGCATTATATCCTGTCCCCGTCATCACTGCCACCGAGACCCGTACCATTCCCGTCCACTAATACTCCTACTACTACCATCGACACCTACAGGTACCATTCTAATACCAGACACGTCCACTAACACCACCATTACTACCACTGACTTACATACCATTCCCGTACCATCCACCTCCACCAGCACTGTCATTACTGCTACTGACTCACCTGTCATTCTTGTTCCAGACCCGTCCACTACCACCATCATCACTACCATCAATACTACTACCATCACTACCACAACCATCACTAGCATCACCAGTACCAGCACTACTGTACAGTATTACTACCGCCACCATCATCAATACTACTACTACTACTCCCACCACCATTATCATCACTACCACTACCATCACTACTACTACCACTTCTACCATCATTACCACCACTACCACCTGCACAATCACCGCCACCACTACCACCAGGGACAGGGGAAGGTAGATGGGAGAGGGAGGGAGGCAGGGGAGAAGCAGGGATATGACAAGTTAAGAGGAGAGGGAGAGGCAGGGAGTGAGGATGGGGAGAAGAAGGGAGGGGGGGATGGGGTTAGGGAAGAGGGAGGAGCAAGGGATGGGGGAGGAGGTAAGGGGATAGGGAGGTAGGAAAGAGGACAAAGGGAGAGAAGGAAGAAGGGAAGAAGAAGGAGGGAGGAGAGGGGGATAGGGGAGAGGGAGGAAGGCAGGGAAGATTAAAGAAAGATGGAGGGAAGAAGAAAAAGGGGAGAGGAAAGAACTGGGGCAGGGTGGATGGGAAAGGGAGGGGGGGGGGTAGGGAGTGGGAGGGTGGAGGGGGATAAAGGAGGTGGAAGGTAAGAGGGGGAGAGGCAGAGGGAAGTAGGGAGGAAGGGTGGAGGGAAGAGGGCCTTGGAATGGGGATGGGTGAGTGGGAGAGAGGTAGGGAATAATGGAAGGAGGAGGAGGGGGATACGTTTCTGCATGACGTCACCACTTTTGGTATGTACTCAATTGGTCAATTTCTCCAGTACGTCTGGGGGTATTTAGATGGTGTAGATAATATGCATGGGTCTAAGCCATATAAAATTGTAGGCTAATAATATCGTCATCGTCATCATCATCATTATGTTTTATACCATCAAAGATGAGTAATCCTGTCTCGTTGTCTAGTTCATTTTTAGAAATACTTGTAATTATGGCAACATTGCCTTTTTTTTAAGTTTAAAGATGTTTTATTTCTTTAGGCTTCTTCTTACTTGGCATAACACTTTAGGTTTATCCATCCATCCATCCATCATCCAATCCTACATTGCTCCATGAGGAGCGTAGGAGCCCGGGGCTTGGCAGTTGGTCCCGACATTTAAGATGAGTGACCAGCCTCACTCATCCTTGAGTGGCATTACATGATCAATCAACCCCAACCACCCCTTGGATATAAACCTTCATCGGCTCAATCCGATTGGAGTGCAATAATTGCCCACTAAACCACCAGGCACCAAAATCTGGTTATATGGTTACCACCCAGCATAGTAAATGGTTTCCTGGTGTTCAGGAAACTATTTGGCTTGTCACTCAGTGTAGAGTCACCCACAGGCAGAAGGAAGAGGAAAGAATGAAGGAAAGAAAGACAGAAGTGGGAGTGTAAATTCACCCATAGGCAGAAGGATAGGGAAAGAATGAAGGAAAGACAGAAGAGGATGGAAGGAAAGAAGGATGGAGGAAAGGGCAGACACCCAACAGCAGCACTACATCGAGTGAGTGGATGGTGTGCGCCCCCACCCACCACTAACTTTAGGTTTATATTCTATATTTTTAAAATCAGCTTTCCTGTGGATTCTGGTAAGGTTAACCTTATTACTCCCGCCTAGACACTGCATGCACCCGGGCCATCTTGTCAGAGAAGAGGAAGGCCTGGAACTCCTTCTATGCAATTCTTTCTTTCTCCAATTCCACCACCCGGATTTGGTGACACAGGAAGATGATGGCTGGCTCCTCAACCACATACCCCTAACCTCTCTGTCATGACAGTATCAGCCTACTGGACGACTTGTCAAAGGCAGAGTTTTTAGCATCATTATATCAAATGCAGTTGGCCCACATGCCATGCCCTCGTCATTCACCTATGGGGAGGAGATTCAGCTGAGTATCTCAGCACTGCTTGCCTCTGCTCTGGGTTACCCACTCCAAGTCTTTGGGCTGACCAGAGTGCTGGCCTCCCTGCCTCCTGGTTGGGCTGTGGGCCCAGACATGGTGGCCAGTGAGTTCTTCCATCACCTTTCTCTTCAGCTATAGGACAGCCTCGTGAACACCCTCAACCACAGTTTGTGTCAAGGTGTGTTCTTGAGGGACTGGAAGGAATCCATGCTGTTGTCATTTCCCAAAGCAGGATGAAACCCTACTACCCCATCGTCTTACAGGCCCATACTTCTGCTATCCTGTGTTGGGAGCTGCTGGAGACGATTGTGTGTGCCACCTCTTGTGGTGGTAGGAATTCCATTCATTGTTCGTGGAGGAATAGTGTGGATTTCATCCTCACCAGGCCAACATGGACATCCTGTGCCAACTGGAGCACCTGATTCATGACGCTTTCTGCAGAGGGTTTTTTTTTTTTTTTTTTATGCTCACCATTTCTGTAGACCTGAAGAGGGCATTTACTCAGCCCCTCACTTGCATATTCTCCAGACGTTCTCACGAATGGGGGTCACTGGCTCCCCTCTAGCATGGTTCCATGACTTCCTGTCAAGCCACAGCTTTAGGGTGTCAATTGGTGTGGCCCACTCCTTTCTGCACCTGATTGGCCGAGGGGTACCTCAAAGATCACCATTCAGCCCTCTCCTCTTCAGTGTCATGATATCAACATGCATTGCTCTTCTGACACCACCTACCAGATCAATGCTGATGATGACACCATTGTCAGCCAAGCAGCCACCCTTGCTGAGGCCCAGTAACATCTTCAGTCACCAGCGTCCAGCTTCGGCAAAAGGGCCCATGAGTGAGGTATGAAGGTAATTTTCCCCAAAAGTGAAGTGATGGCTTTTATGCTGTGCCACGTACCTTCACAACCAGCTGTCAAGACTGGATCAGAGGTGGTGCCAGTGATCAGGGAACACACCCCTCCTATGTCTTCATCTGGATGGCCTGATCTTTATCTGGAACTGATATGTAGAGTAACTGCAAAATCTTACCACAAGAAGAGCCTGGCAGGGTTGCACTGGGGTGTCAGTCGTGACCTGCTCTTGGCCTTCTATAGAACCACCATACTAGCTAAGTTGAACTATGGATCTGTACTCTATGGCTTGGCTTCCAACACCCACTTCCAGAAGCTAGCTCTTATCCAAAATAAAGTACTGTGGATAGCACTTGGACTGATTTCTTCTTTCTCTGCTTTGTTTCTGCAGGCTGAAAATGGTACTCTCCCTCACCTCCTCACCAGAATGAAACTTACATACAGACATTTCTTGGCTATCCAACAGCCTCCCCCCCTCACCACCCACTACCAGCTCTCCATGTCTCTGCAGGGGTCTTCCTTTTAAATTCGACCTGGCCCATCAAGTCCAGATGGCCCTTTTAAATCCAAGCTTTCCAAGCATGCCAGAAACTGCCACTCCAGCCTCTTACTGTACCAGTCGACCTCTGGTATTGGTGCCTCCTCTCTCTCTCTCTCCTTGGTGGGATTTCTTGACCATGGTCTCACTTCAACTTGAAGTCCTTCAATAAACCCTGAGATGGATATTCTGGCCCCTAACATCCACCACGTATGCAGAACATCTTGAAATCTACGTGGATGGCTTCCATTCCCAACCTCTGCAGCATCAGAGGCAGTGATGTACATAGCAGATTCATCCATTTGTCAAATGGTTGGATCCCCACCACAATAATGTAGTTGCAAAGCTGTTCACTCTCGTTTCCAGCCTCAGAAGACAATACTGTGCACCGAGTGTTTGGTAGCTGTTCACCTTGTCATCTCTACAGGACCTCAGTCGACAAGACGTCTGACTCATGATATCCAAGCCTTTCTTCAGTGCTTTCTTAGCAGGGGCTGGGAGGTCCACTTTCAATGGATCCTCTCCCGTCTCAGGATCAGCAGGTATGATATCATAGATACCACTGCACGGATGGCCTTGTCTTCATCATTCTCTGATCCTCTGCCTTTCACACAAGCTACCCAACATCGTCTCTTGATGGTCACCTGCAGAGCAGCCTGGGACGCTGACCTAAAGGTTCACCTTCCTGCCACAACACTGAGGTTATACTGTACAAACTCATCAAATCATCCTTGGTCCCAAGCATCAACCCATTTCCTAGATGTGGCACTCACCGGATTACGCACGGGGCATGTACGCCTGGCATCTCATCTCCATCACTTCAGACTAGTCCCTGACCCTTACTGCCAGTGGTGCAGAAACCAAGAGACCATAGCTTTCAAACTTCATTACCCTCGCTTGTACTCCATTCACACCAACATGAAGGATCATCGAGCTACCCTAGGAATCACGGACTTCTCCCTCCAGATACTCCTTGGTGGGGTGAGCCTGAGCCATCAACAATGACATCAAGTCCTATACCACGTGTGTGTCTGCCTCAGGACATCTAAACTACTCCAATGTCTCGAGCTAGAAAGTTTTTTTCATGAGCCTCTGGGACGGCTCCTCCAGGCCTCCAGCTGGTGACAGTCCTACGGCCAACACCAAGACCAATAAAGCCTTATTTATAACCTATTATTAACTTTCTCAGGTTCCTGCAACTCATTCATATAAAAATCATGGTGTGACAGCTGAAATACCTATAATAGAAGTAGAACTTGCCCGATTATCAAAGTGCTAATGGTGACGGTATGAACACTGGGACCTTGTGAGATTTGTTTATTCTTACTTTGTAATTACTTGAAATAGAGTGAAAGACTTGTCCCAACGATGAAAAAGTCGGTGGGGAGAGTACTAACACTGCACGGATGGACCCAGCACCTTGAAAAGGGGGAGGGGGGGAGGCCTGATTTCTGGCAAAATTTCCCTTCATGCACTTAAGCCATTAAAATAAAATCCTGATTTATTTTGCTTGTTTTAATCATTGGAGAGCTCCTATGAACAAACTTATTATTATTTTTTATTTTTTTTTTTTAGTGGATTGTCTTTCATTATTCTAAATTCATTATTGACAGCCAGATTCTTTAAAGTTACGCATTTCCGCAACTTTTAAAGCTATCAAAATGATAATTACGTTACATTTTACTGAGAATACCAAAGTCAATTTTATTCATGGGAGGGCTCCTGCAGTTTCACCCAATATCATAAGCAAGTGCAAGTGTTGTAAGATATTTATTACATATATTATGGTAAATTGTGATAGTGCTGGCGACTATCATCCACTCACTAAATGCAGTGCTTCATACTTGTTCCATTATATATTCTTTTTTTGTCTGCCCTCCTCTCTTCCTTTTTCTCACATCTTTCCTGTCACTTTTTATTACACTTCTTTCCTAATGGTTTCCTGTAAGTCAGGAAACCATTCACAACGCTGGGTGGTAACTATATAACCGACACGCACGTGTTCCCTACGTGTCAGCAAGTGGGTTGGCGAAGGGTTAGTACCCCTCCCCGTAAAACAACCAACTCAAAGACAAACGGCCATCCCTTACGGGATCGTGGCATCGGACTATACAATAGATAGATAGATAGTCAGTTTATGGTAAATACTATTATTCTATTATTATCAGTCGCGATAACGAAGCTGGTATTGTTTTCAGTGAGTGAGTGTGTGTGTGTGTGTGTGTGTTCTTACCTAATTGTTCTTACCTAATTGTATCTTTACAGGAATGAGTCAAGCTCGTACTGTCCCGTGTCTTAAACCATATTTATCGTACATATCCTTAAATTTGTGAATTGTTTTGGCACACACTATTTCATTCGGTAGTGCATTCAATTGATCAATTGCTCTGTTTGGGAAACTGAATTTCCTTACGTCTTTATCACCTCTCTTCTTATGCAGTTTTTTGCAGTGTCCTCTTGCTGATGCTTCTCCATATGTTAAGTAATCATTTATGTCTATTTTCTCCTTTCCTGATATGCACTTATATAGCATTATCATGTCACCTCTTTTCCTTCTCTCCTGTAGTGTTGGTAGATTCAGTTTATTTAGTCTTTCTTCGTAGCTTAGGTCCCTTAAGCTTGGTATCCATCTTGTAGCGGCCCTTTGAACTTTTTCAATCTTGTCTATGTGCTTTTTGAGATGAGGACTCCAGACTACTGATGCATATTCCAGGGTTGGTCTAATGAATGATGTTATTATCCTTCTTAGCATGTCTTCATTTATGTATGTGAATGCTATTCTCATATTTGCAAGCAGTGTATACATGTTCCGTATCTTCTCGCTGATGTGGTCAGCCGGAGATAGTCTGTTATTGATAATCACACCTAGGTCTTTCTCTCTTTCTGATGTGTATAGGGTTTTATTTCCTAACTTATAATCCCAATCAGGTCTTTTTCCACTTTTACCAAACTTGATTACATGACACTTGTCCACATTGAATTCCATTTGCCATGTACTACTCCATTCATGAAGTTTATTTAATTCTTCTTGTAGCTCTTTACAAGAGTCTGTGTTAGTAATTCTCCTTTGTATTTTTGCATCATCTGCAAACATATTCAGATAGCTCTCATTTCCGGTGTTACTGTTTATATCATTTATATACACTAAAAACATGATTGGTGCCAGCACTGAACCCTGTGGTACTCCACTAGTCACTTCTTTCCATGATGAGTAGTTTCCTCTTAGTACTGTCCTCATTTCTCTTTTTATGAGAAAGTCTTGCATCCAACAAAACAGTTTGCCTCGAATTCCTCCTTGATGGTACAGTTTCCATGTGTGTGTGTGTGTGTGTGTGTGTGTGTGTGTGTGTGTGTGTGTGTGTGTGTGTGTGTGTGTGTGTGTGTGTGTGTGTGTGTGTGTGTGTGTGTGTGTTTTCACGATAACTTCGTCACCGCTCAAGATATCATCACAAAATTTTATAGGCGTGTAGTAGGGATAAAAAAATCCTACAAGGTCGGAATTAGTGAAAGTAGGTCAAGGTCAGGGTCATATGCCGAGCCACACTAGACATGGATCAGCTTGTGGCTGGTGTGATTCCTCCCTTCGAGGGGTCCTTAGTATTAAGCAGTCTTTGATTTCCCGAAAATAGGTGGGCAATGCACCTCCCATGCCCCTCAGATCCATGCCTGATTAGGCTTTTGTGGATTACTCTAGTAAATCCTCGGGAGACAAGACCACCGTATTTTGCAGTTCTCTTCTGAATTATCTTAACTTTAACTCCTCATGGGACTCTTTGAGTATTTCGGAGTGCATTTTCAATTTTTTTTTTTTTTTCCCTTTACATGTGATAAAAACGTTTAAAAATCGGTGTTTGCTTATAATCCCAAAATGTGCCGAAGACAGATGGACACCATCTTCGAATGTCATTTTTGAATGAAAATACCCTTAGCAGTGTCTATTTGTCCAAGCCTAACCTAAATTATCATAACAAATCTTATTCATTCCAACCTAACCAAACCTAAACAAACATCCCTACCTAATCTGAGGAATCCTTTTTGTAACCATATTGTCCTTTCTTATCAATGGATTCTCTTTATATGATAAATGCACTTCTGTACAACTATACAAAGCCACAGAGTCAATTCAGAACTAAGTAACCATTTTAGTTAATTATTAACCCGTTCCCTCCCAGTTTTTTCGGGCCTCCACCACCACCTGAAAACCCGATTAATTCTCGATTTTTTTTTTTTTTTTTTTGGCTCAAACATTCCATTTTGGTGAGAAACTAATGAAAATCACCAAGAAAGTTATATATGTATATATATATATATATATATATATATATATATATATATATATATATATATATAATATGAGAGAGAGAGAGAGAGAGAGAGAGAGAGAGAGAGATTATCTGAGGATGAGGGAAGAGAGGGAAGGGGAATGTGTAACAGTGTGCTTGTGACAATATTCAATCAGTACAATAGATAATAAGGTAATCTTTGTATAATTTGCAATGTGAACAAATGAACAATACTGATCATGTGTGTGAAAACTCAGTAAGAGACAAATATAGCGTTGGCGGGAGAGTGGGAGGTGAGGTGGAGCGGAGGTGAGGTGGAGCTTTTCCAGCGCTCACCTCCCACCACACACACACACACACACACAGACACACACACACACACACATATATATATATATATATATATATATATATATATATATATATATATATATATATATATCTGTATATCTATCTATCTATCTATATCTATCTATCTATCTATCTATATATATATATATATATATATATACCAGCACTACACATCTGCCTGCTACGAATCACCCACGAAATTTGAAAAATGTACAGTACACGCAATGTGCCTTGCAATTGCAAATCGTACGGCATACGACGACGGGTCTACGGCGACTCCCATGGACTGTCATACGATGTACGACGACGGGAGGGTACGGGTTAAGAGGTGGTCCTATGTCTCATTAAGGATTACCTTTATTCTCAGTTAAGGTCTGTAATTAGTTTTCCTCCCACAACCCAGTCTTAGGCCACTTTCACATGAGGCCACCAGTGACTGCACTGGTGGCCCAATGTGAAGGGGCTGGCAACTAGTGTTCCACACTGAACTCACGCCACTCCTTGGCACGATTCTCAGTTGAAAGAATGGTGTCACAGGAAGAACTCCTTCTCCTTGCCTTGCTGGCGGCAACTGATGACGCCATATGAAAGCTCCGATTTGAAACAATGCTTTACAGCGAGTGGCAGCAACTGCCAGTGGCAGACACTAGTTGCGCGAGCAAGCCACCGCCGGGAGCTGGTTGCCGGCCGGGCAACTGCAGTGGCCTCGTATGAAAGGCCCCATTGAAAACTATGGGAGACAACTAATTGCGGCCACCAGTGGCCTCGTGTGAAAGCGGATTTAGTCATTTTACAGCTGGTGTGTTTTTTCTAGTAATATCTCCCTGTCAAACTTCATGCCTAAACTGCTCAACTAGTCTTCCATATACAAATATGAGGTATTCAATAAACTCACCTTGACTGGCATGTTTGTTTGGCAAATTGGGCCATTTGATCCCTAGGTTAGCTAATCATGTACTTCCAATTGGTGGATCTACCAGGAGAGTTGTCCCTATCATGACAGGGTTGAGGGAGACAATATTAACACTCATGCATGTATGACTGCTGAAAAAAATTGGATATTGTTTTTGTTTCTGCCAAGAATTGATCTGGTTATATTATGGGTTCTGTATTGTTAGATCTCCACTATGCACTGGTGTTGGTTGAAGGGCTGTCACCGGCAGGAGGCCCGTAGGAGCCCCCCTAGAGGTTTACAAAGAGAATTTCTTAACTAGAGGCGGAGTAGTAATCCAGATCTACTGAGCAAGACACACATGAAGCAAAGGACGTGGTGTCGTAGCTGATGGTTCAGGCCAATTTTGCTAAGTAGTGGAAGGGAGACATCCATGATTCCGAGGACAAGACAGTCCCTCAGGGCAGAGCATATGGAGTAGAAACGTGGGCAGTGCAAAGCAAAGTCGGTTATGGTTTTCTCTTAGCCTCTACACCACAGGCAATAGGATTCTGGGACTAGTCTGAGGCGATGGAGATGAGATGCCAGGCTAACGTGTATGCACCGTTTGGTGAGAACTACATCCAGGACACGCGAAGATGCACAGTCCCATGGATGATGAAAAGTCTGTGCAGTATAACCCCAAAGTTGTGGTGAAAAGGTGAATCCTTGGGTTAGAATCCAAGGCTGTTCTGCAGGTGACTGCCAGGAGCTGATTATGCGTTTCCTCCGAAAGGAGTAGGGGAGGATGATATCAAGACACTCCGTGCAACTGCATCTGTGATCTCATTGCCCCTAATGCCAACACAGGAGGGGACCTACTGAATGTGGAGTGTGGACCTCCCAGTCCCTGCTGAGAAGACACTAAAGCAATACTTTGATGTCTTAAATCGGATGTCTCCCTGTTTGAAGTCGTGCAAAAACGAGGAGGCAAAGAGCTGTCGTGCAGTCTCTGTAGAATACCACCATCTGAGGCTAGAAATGAGAAATAAAGAAATACAGGGTCTTAAGGACAGCAAAGGGCTCTGCTTCTATAATGTCATGGAGGCCATCCAACCACCAAGTTTGGCAATGAGACAGATGTCCTATATACACTGATGTCGCTGATGCTGTAGTAACTGGGGAGTGGGAGCCGTCTGTGTGGAGATCCAAAAGACTTGCATAGGTAGTGGGTGCTGGCTCCTGATAGACTTGAGGGGTAAATCCATCCCAGGACGTACTGAAGGACTATGTTACCTGAAATAAGACCTTGGTCAAGAGGTCCCACCAAGGAGGGATAGGAGGCATTGACGCCAGTAGTTGATGGGGGAGGTTTCCCCTATGTAAACATTGTTTGTTTTATGGCACTTCCATCGAAAATCAGTAACAACAGAGATATAACATTTTTTGTATACTTCAAGTGCATGTGGAACCACCTCTCAATTACAGTATCGTTTTTTTTTTACCTTCCTATTTATTGGTTTCAAAACTGTAAGGTGCACAGAAGTGCTTTTTCGACCATGAAGAGGATCCATCAATAAACAAGGTTAGGTGAAGTTTGTTTATCTTAGCATAAAACAGATTAGGCTGGGAAAAATTACATTAGATAAGGTTAGGTTTGGATAAATTAGATTGGGTCAAGTTACGATAATCTAAGTTATGTTTGGACAAATCAACATTGATAGAGGTAATGTTGTGCCAAAAATTGCATTTTAAGATGGAGTCTGTCTGTCCTCACCCTCTTGGGGATTATATACAAAGACCACCTTTTCAACACTGTTGAGCAGTGTGGAGAGCTGTCATTCAGTAACCAAGGACAATGCTTGGAAGCATATTGAAGCCTTTATTAACAATACGAATGATACCATAAATGATTCACCACCGATGAAAGAAACAAAACTTGAAAACGCACTCACAAACATTAATGTCGCTCTTATTTGGGCTGAAAATCTAAAATTTAAAAAAATATATATTATGTCTGTTCCAACCAAAGACCTCCGTTTTATGAAAAAGAAAAAATCTGTGTGAAGTTTTAGTATACAATATTATCTAGGGGTGGCTCAAAGATCTCAGCAGTCTGTCCTACATAGCACCCATACAGTGGCAAGTGTTATCACACATTCATTAGAGAAACAAGAAATAATTGTCTAAAGGCTTGTTTTTATTTCACTGAAATCATTGTACAGTACAAACTTATGCAAACAATTACGAAGGATAATCATGTGAATCTTGGTGTTATTGGCGTTTCATTTCATGGTTTCTTTATCAACAGGGTTGATTTCTTTGCATCAGGATAGTTTGTCTGGTTCGGCTCAACAACTTGGAGGGCATACTGCAATTGTTCCTCTTTCCGAAAGTTTCCTGACATCGTTGCTTCTTGTATTAGGGTGACACCTCTGTCGGCATGGTCGTTGATCGTTGCAAGAGAGTGGACAATCGCCTGAGCAGCCTTGAAGTCATCCCTGTTGCTCCATGTATCAGGGTCTTAGTCTAGGAATCCATCTGGTATGCCCAATGCCATAAGGCTTTTCTGCTTTGCTTTGAAATACGGTGCTAGTCACGAAGAAGTGGTATGGAAAGGATGTGTAACCGTAGTATTGTCAAGTCTTGTCACTGAGCCACTTTGAACAAGCTACAAAAGACGAAAAGTTGGGCCAAGTTGGGGTGAGAGAAGTTTAGAAAGTCTCCCCAAGCTAAATAATATCATCCAGGGGCAGCAGGAATTGCTACATAAAAAGACTTCATAGGAATAAAGGCCATATCAGCTTGTTCTCCCAGCAGCACAATTAGAGACCGGGATGTATAGTGGATTGTAGCGTGTTTTATTCAAATGAAAGATTGTGGCTTGGTAAAAAATTGATTGTCAGATTAATAAAAACTCTGGGACATTTGACAGGCACTAATTTCAAGCTACTGCTTCTATAATGTGGTGCTAAATGGTAAAATTCACTGACCATAGACGAGCAGTGACTGTCCCTCCAAATTATAGGACCTGGTTTCCTCTTTGCTATGTTGGACCCTCTTTGTTATGATAACGTTAGGTGCATTATATATTTGCTGTCTAATGGTTATGAATATTGATGGTATTATTAATATTATTGTTATTATTATTATTGCTACTACTGTTGCTGCTGCTACTAGTGCTACTACTACTACTACTGCTGCTGCTATTATAATTATTATTATTATTGTTATTATTATTATTTTTATTATGGTGATGATGATGATAATTATGTAGTGATGATAATGATGATGATTGTTGTTGCTGTTGTTGTTGGTGTTTTGTTGTTGTTGTTGTTGTTGTTCTTGGTAGTGGTGGTGGTGGTAGTGTTGTTTTTGTTGTTTTTACTATCATCATCATCATCACCATTATTATTATTATCATTACTATTATTATTATCATTATTATTATTATTATAGGGGTTGAGTTGAAATAAGAACTGAATATGTTGAGAGCAAGAAGCACGTAAAGAGACTAGTGAAGAGGAAAAAGAAGGAGGTAAATGAGGATCTAGGAAGAAAAATTAATGCAAACTACTCTGAAAATAGAAAGTTATTCTGGAAAAAGGTGTGGAAATGTAGAAGTGAAAGCGGAAAGAAATGGGATGGTGTGAAGAATGCAGGTGGTAGATTATTAACCCATGGAGATGATGTAAGGACCAGATGGAAAGAATATTTTGAAAGCCTGATGAATGGGGATAGAGAGAGCAGAGCAGCTGTAAACATGATTGGTTTTGGGGGTATGCAGAGAAGGAATGCAGTGCCAGGAAACGTGACACTCGCACAGGTGAAGAGTGCTGTGAAGCGGCTGAAAAATGGGAAAGCAGCTGGGGTTGATGAGGTGTATGCAGAGATGCTTGAATGTAGTGGAGAGAATGGAATTAAGTGCTTGTTGGAGATATGTAAGAAGGCGTGGATGAGTGAAACTGTGCCTGCAGAGTGGAAAAAGGCTGTGATTGTACCCCCGTACAAAAATAAAGGTGAACGAAGTGAGTGCAAGAATTATCGTGGCATAAGCTTACTGAGTGTTGTTGGGAAGGTATATGGAAGAATTATTATAGAGAAAGTAAGAGAGATATCAGAAGTCCTAGTGAGTGATGAACAGGGTGGCTTTAGGAGTGGCAGAGGATGTGTGGACCAAATATTTGCAGTGAGACAGATAGTAGAGAAGGCTTGTGAGAAGGACCAAAAGGTGTTTACGGCATTCATGGATCTGGAAAAAGCATATGACAAAGTGGACAGAGAAGGATTGTGGAAAGTTTTGCGCACATATGGTGTAAAGGGTAAGCTGCTAGTTCCCGTCAAGAGTTTTTATGATGGTAGTGAAGCACGTGTCAGGGTTAATGGGCATCTAAGTGAATGGTTCACGATCAGTGTGGGTGTGCGAAAAGGTCGTGTGATGTCCCCATGGTTGTTCAATGTATATATGGATGGGGTGATGAGAGAAGTGAAAACACGGGTAATGGAGAGAGGGATGGCATTGGTAATAAATGGTGACGGATGGAATATCTCAAATTTGTTGTACGCTGATGATGCAGTAGTGCTTGCAAGTACCGGACAAGAACTTGATAGGCTAGTGCAGAGTATTGCTGATGTCTGTAAGCATCGTTCCTTGAGAGTAAATGTAGAAAAGAGTAAAGTGATGGTTATTGAGAGAGAAGGTGACTCCCAGTGCAATGTAACAGTGAATGGAGGGAGATTGGAATTGGTGAGAGAGTTCAAATACCTGGGTACAGTGATAGAAAAGAGAGGAAAATGTGCAAAAGAAATTGAAAGTAGAGTGACACAAGGAAGAAAAGTAGCTGGTGCAATGAAGGTTTTGATAAGAAACAGAGGCTTGAGTGTTGCAGCTGCACGAGGCTTACATGAAGGAGTGTTAGTGCCAACTTTAACATATGGATGTGAGACTATGGTGTGGCATGAAAATGAAAAGTCAAGAGTAAGAGCAGTGGAGATGGGACTGCTGAGGAATGTATGTGGAGTACAGACGGTGGATAGGATACGAAATAATGTGATTCGTGAAAGATGCGGAGTGAGGAAGTCAGTGGACACCAGAATTGAAGAAAGTGTACTGAGATGGTATGGTCATGTGGAGAGAATGGATAACAACAGTGGTGAAGAATGTATATCTGAGCGAATTCGAAGGAGGGAGGAGGCGAGGTAGGCCAAGGAGAAGGTGGAGAGATATGGTGGATGAATGTATGAGGAAGAGAGGTTTGGAAGTCGGTGAGGCTAGGGAACTGAAAGGAGATCGAGCTGGCAGAATGAATTTTGTGAGAAGTGCATGATTAGGTATTTTTGGCACCCCTTTTTAACGTGGCAGCGTCTGGATTGACTCTGTCAGATACGATTATGTGAAGCTACAGAACGTGGTGAATGTTTTTGGCGTATCCGATAGAGCCAGGATTCCGGGGGCTTGAATGATGAGTGAATGGTAGCGTGGCCCATTGGATTAGGCAATTTTGGGCTGTCTGGACATTGCTACTCCTCACCCTGCCCTTGGGTGGGAAAGGAGGTCCTGATGATGATGATGATGATGATGATGATGATTTCACTCTCATATTAAATTCCGGGACCAGCTTGCCTGGCCCCGGGCTCCTGCACTACTCATGGGGAAGCGTGGGATTGGATGATGGATGGATGGATGGTTTATTATTACTACTACTACTACTACCACCACCATACTACAACTACTACTGCTACTACTACTATTATTAAGACCAGGTTAGAAAGGACCCATAGTAGTGAAAGGGTTGATTAGGCTATTTATATCTAGTTAATGAAGCCTATCCTTAGCTGAATAAAATCATCTGAAGGAAGGGTGATTAAAATGAACATGTAAAAATGACAGTAGATGCGGGAACTTCAAGCTTCTTTGATTAATGCCTTTGGATGGTATGGTGTGGTGTGGTGTGCTATGGTGTAGTACAGTTTGAGAATGATATGGTGTGGTGTAAAGTGGTACGGTATGGTGTGCTGTGGTATGGTGTGGTGGAGTGTAGTGTGAGTGGTATGGTGTGGTATGCTATGGTGATAGAGTGGCATGGTATGGTGTTTTATGGTGTGGTGTCAAAATGGTATGGTGTGCTGTGGTATGGTGCAGTGTATGGTGTGGTATGGTATGGTATGGTGTGGTATGGTGTTTTGTGGTATGTTGTGGTGTATGGTGTGATGTGAGAGCGGTATGGTGTGAAAGTGGCATGGTGTGGCTTGTTTTTGTGTGAGGGTAGTGGTTTGGTGTGGTGTGGTGTGTTATGGTATGAGTGGTATGGGTATTGTGTGGTAGGGTGTGGTAGGGTATGGTGTAAGAGTGGTATGGTGTGGTGTGTTGTGAGTGGTATCGTGTGTGTTGTGAGTGGTATGGTATGGTGTGAGTGGTATGGGTGTTGTGTGGTAGGGTGTGGTGTAAGAGTGGTATGGTATGGTGTGAGTGGTATGGGTGTTGTGTGGTAGGGTGTGGTGTAAGAGTGGTATGGGTGTTGTGTGGTAGGGTGTGGTGTAAGAGTGGTATGGTATGGTGTAAGTGGTATGGGTGTTGTGTGGTAGGGTGTGGTGTATGAGTGGTATGGTATGGTGTGAAAGTGGCATGGTGTGGTTTGTTTTTGTGTGAGGGTAGTGGTTTAGTGTGGTGTGGTGTGTTATGGTATGAGTGGTATGGGTATTGTGTGGTAGGGTGTGGTAGGGTATGGTGTAAGCGTGGTATGGTGTGGTGTGTTGTGAGTGGTATGGTGTGTGTTGTGAGTGGTATGGTATGGTGTGAGTGGTATGGTGTGTGTTGTGAGTGGTATGGTATGGTGTGAGTGGTATGGGCGTTGTGTGGTAGGGTGTGGTGTAAGAGTGGTATGGTATGGTGTGAGTGGTATGGGTGTTGTGTGGTAGGGTGTGGTGTATGAGTGGTATGGTATGGTGTGTTGTGAATGGTATGGTGAGGCGTAATGTGAAAGGGTTAAGCACACAGGCCATGGTATCAAATACCATCATGATTCGGGGCAGCCTGTGGTGTAGTGGTTAGCTCATCCAACCCACAGCAGGAAAAACCAGAGATCAATTCCTTTACTTGGGCGACTCTTGGGTGAATATTGCTTCCCCTGTAGTCCAACTGGGGAGCCTTGTTTTTGGTGTAAGTTTGGTGTGGGAATAAGAGCTTGATTCCTTGTCACATCCTATTTAGTCTGCAGATTCCACGCTATTACATTCAAATTACAATAGACCTCTCATAATGTAGAGGTTTCTGTCTATGTATCTATCTGTCTATTTATCTGTTGGCAGAAGTATTAACTTCGTAAGGGGTGGCCACAAACAAATCGTCTCCACTTCGCTCTGTACTCTGCCGTTTGGCTGCCTTTCCTCCAAATAGCACCCCCTCTTTCTCCTCTCTCTCCATATCATCCCTCCACCTCATCCTTGGTCTCACCCTCCTCCTCTTCCTCTCCATCTCAATAACATACACTTATCTAGTCAGTCTTTCATTCTCCATCCTCTCCACACGGCGCCAGACCCTCATTAAGTATTTATCTTAACTCTGTGACTTTATCTAACCCTTCCAGTTCCAAGAGTCTATCCTAAGTTGAATAAGGCCGTCAGCCAATGGAATAGAATAGAATGAAAATGGTGTCCTGCAGGATCAATCTGTTAGTCCTCTCAGTCATCTGAAATACTAGAAACTCACTTGGCATCTTCATATGTGTGGCAGGGACGGCTCAGGATGCTGGTGTGGGCGTAGCAGTGGGAGTAGGAAATAAATAAACGGTGGAAATTAGACAATGATGAGAGAGAGAGAGAGAGAGAGAGAGAGAGAGAGAGACAGACAGACAGACAGAGAGAGAGAGAGACAGACAGAGAGAGAGTTTATCTGAGGAAGAGGGAAGAGAGGGAAGGGGAATGTGTAAGTAACAGTGTGCTTGTGACAATATTCAATCAGTACGATAGATAATAAGGTAATCTTTGAATATTTTGCAATGTGAACAAATGAATAATACTGATCATGTGTGTGAAAACTCAGTAAGAGACAAATACAGTGTTGGCGGGAGAGTGGGAGATGTGTGGCGTGAGGTGGGTGGGAGGTGAGGCGGAGCAGAGGTGAGGTGGAGCGTCTCCCGCGCTCACCTCTCACCACACAGACACACACACACACACACACACACACACATATATATATATATATATATATATATATATATATATATATATATATATATATATACCATCACTAGCTGCCTGGCAGCAGCTAAAGGAACGTCTCACGTGTCTGCCTGCCACGAATCACATGAAAAATTTGAAAAATATGCAAACAATGTGCCTTGCAATTGCGAATCATATGGCGTACGAAGATGGGTCTACGGTGGCTCCTATGGACTGTCGTGAGACGTATGATGACGGGAGGGTACGGGTTAAGAGGTGGTGCAATGTCTCAATAAGAATTACCCTTATTCTCAGTTAAGGATTGTAATTAGTTCTCCCCCCACAACCTAGTCTTAGGCTGCTTTCACACGAGGCCACCAGTGGCCGCCACTGGTGGCCCAGTGTGAAGGGGCGGGCAACTAGTGTCCTCCACTGAACTCACGCCACTCCTTGGCACGGTTCTCAGTTGAAAGAATGGCGTCACAGGAAGAGCTCATTCTCCTTGCCTTGCTGGTGGTAACTGGTGGCGCCGTATGAAAGCTCAGATTTGAAACAATGCTTTACAGCGAATGGCAGCAACCACCAGTGGCGGACAGTAGTTGCATGGGCAAGCCACTACCCTAGGTTAGCTAGTCATGTTTTCCAATTCGTGGCTCTACAAGGAGAGTTGTCCCTATCATGACAGGGTTGAGGGAGACAATATTATCACTCATGGATGTATGACTGCTGAATAAAATTGGATACTGTTTTTGTTTCTGCCAAGAATTGATCTGGTTATTTTATGGGTTCTATATTGTTAGATCTCCACTGTGCACTGGTTCTTGGTGTTGGCTGAAAGGCTGTCACCGGCAGGAGGCCCGTAGGAGCCCCCTTAGAGGTTTACAAAGAGAATTTCTTAAATAGAGGCGGAGTAGTAATCCAGATCTACTGAGCAAGACACACATGAAGCAAAGGACGTGGTGTCGTAGCTAATGGTTCAGGCCAATTTTGCTAAGTAGTGGAAGGGAGACATCCATGATTCCGAGGACAACAAGACAGTCCCTCAGGGCAGAGCAAATGGAGTAGAAACGTGGGCAGTGCAATGCAAAGTCGGTTATGGTTTTCTCTTAGCCTCTACACCACAGGCAATAGGGGTCTGGGACTAGTCTGAGGCGGTGGAGATGAGATGCCAGGCTAACGTGTATGCACCGTTTGGTGAGAACTACATACAGGACACGCGAAGATGCACAGTC
Organism: Coenobita brevimanus; assembly: GCF_032717465.1. NCBI lineage: Eukaryota > Metazoa > Arthropoda > Malacostraca > Decapoda > Coenobitidae > Coenobita > Coenobita brevimanus. The sequence goes on from NC_136956.1 coordinate 4,010,858, forward strand.
CCATGGATGATGAGAAGTCAGTGCAGTATAACCCCAAAGTTGTGGTGAAAAGGTGAATCCTTGGGTTAGAATCCAAGGCTGTTCTGCAGGTGACTGCCAGGAGTTGATTATGCGTTTCCTCCGAAAGGAGTAGGGGAGGATGATGCCTAGACCATCTGTGCAGTTGCATCTGTGATCTCATTGCCCCTAATGCCAACACAGGAGGGGACCAACTGAATGTAGAGTGTGGACCTCCCAGTCCCTGCTGAGAAGACAACCAATACTTTGATGTCTTAAATCGGATTTCTCCCTATTTGAAGTCGTATAAAAACGAGGAGGCAAAGAGCTGCCATGCAGTCTCTGTAGAATACCACCATCTGAGGCTAGAAATGGGAAGCAAAGAATTAAAGGGTCTTAAGGACAGCAAAGGGCTCTGCTTCTATAATGTCATGGAGGCCATCCAACCACCAAGTTTGGCAATGAGACAGATGTGCTATATACACTGATGTCGCTGATGCTGTAGTAACCAGGCAGTGGGAGCCATCTGTGTGGAGATCCAGATGACTTGCATAGGTAGTGGGTGCTGGTTTCTGAAAGACTTGAGGGGTAAATTGTCTATCCCAGGACATACTGAAGGACTATGTTACCTGAAATAAAACCGTGGTCGAGAGGTCCCACCAAGGAGGGGTAGGAGGCACTGACGCCAGTAGTTGATGGGGGAGGTTTCCCCTATGTAAACATTGTTTTTTGGCACTTCTATCGAAAATAAATAAATAACGGAGATATAACATTTTTGGTATACTTCAAGTGCATGTGGAGCCACCTCTTAATTACTGTATTGATTTTTTTTTTTACCTTCCTTTTTATTGGTTTCAAAACTGTATGGTGCACAGAAGTGCGTTTTTGACTATGAAGAGGATCCATCAGTTAACAAGGTTAGGTTAAGTTTGTTTATCACAGCATAAAACAAATTAGGCTGGGAAAAATTACATTAGATAAGGTTAGGTTTGGATAAATTAGATTGGGTCAAGTTATGAAAATTTAAGTTAGGTTTGGTCAAATCAACAGTGATAAAGGTAATGTTGTGCCAAAAATTGCATTTTAAGATGGCGTCTGTCTGTCCTTGCCCTCTTGGGTATTATATACAAAGATCACATTTTCAACACTGTTGAGCAGTGTGGAGAGCCGTCAATCACTAACCAAGGTACAGTACAAACTTACGCAAACAATTACGAAGGATAATCATGTGAATCTTGGTGTTATTGGCATTTCATTTCATTTGAAAGAAACAAAACTTGAAATCGCACTCACAAACATTAATGTCGCTCTTATTTGGGCTGAAAATCTAAAATTTAAAAAAATATATATTATGTCTGTTCCAACCAAAGACCTCCGTTTTATGAAAAAGAAAAAATCTGTGTGAAGTTTTAGTATACAATATTATCTAGGGGTGGCTCAAAGATCTCAGCAGTCTGTCCTACATAGCACCCATACAGTGGCAAGTGTTATCACACATTCATTAGAGAAACAAGGAATAATTGTCTAAAGGCTTGTTTTTATTTCATTGAAATCATTGTACAGTACAAACTTATGCAAACAATTACGAAGGATAATCATGTGAATCTTGGTGTTATTGGCGTTTCATTTCATGGTTTCTTTATCAACAGGGTTGATTTCTTTGCATCAGGATAGTTTGTCTGGTTCGGCTCAACCACTTGGAGGGCATACTGCAATTGTTCCTCTTTCCAAAAGTTTCCTGACATCGTTGCTTCTTTTATTAGGGTGACACCTCTTTCGGCATGGTAGTTGATCGTTGCAAGAGAGTGGACAATCGCCTGAGCAGCCTTGAAGTTATCCCTGTTGCTCCATGTATCAGGGTCTTAGTCAAGGAATCCATCTGGTATGCCCAATGGCACAAAGACTTTTCTGCTTTGCTTTGAAATACGGTGCTAGTCACGAAGAAGTGGTATGGAAAGGATGTGTAACCGTAGTATTGTCAAGTCTTGTCATTGGGCTATAATGAATAAGCTACAAGAAGACGAAAATTTGGGCCAAGTTAGGGTGAGAGAAGTATAAAAAGTCTCCCCATGCTAAATAATATCATCCAGGGGGAGCAAGAATTGCTACATAAAAAGACGTCATAGGATTAAAGGCCATATCAGCTTGTTCTCCCAGCAGCACAATTAGAGACCGGGATGTATAGTGGATTGTTGCGTGTTTTATTCAAATGTAAGATTGTGGCTTGGTAAAAAATTGATTATTAGATTAATAAAAACCCTGGCACATTTGACAGGCACTATTTTCAAGCTGCTGCTTCTATAATGTGGTGCTAAATGGTAAAATTCACTGACCATATACGAGCAGTGACTGTCCCTCCAAATTATAGGACCTGGTTTCCTCTTTGCTATGTTGGAACCTCTTTGTTATGATAACGTTGGGTGCATTATATATTTGCTGTCTAATGGTTATGAATATTGATGGTATTATTAATATTATTGTTATTATTATTATTGCCCCTACTACTGTTGATACAACTACTGCTACTACTACTACTACTACTACTGTTACTACTACTACTACTGCTACTACTACTACTACTACTACTACTACTACTGCTCCTACTACTACTGCTGCTACTTCTACCACCACTGCTACTGCAACTACTACTACTACTACTACAACTACTACTACTTCTACTACTACTACTACTACTACTACTACTTCTTCTACTACTACTACTACTACTTCTACTACTACTTCTACTACTACTGCTACTACTACTACTACCACCACTACTACTACTACAACTACTACTACTACTACAACAACTACTACTACTACAACTACTACTACTACAGCTACTACTACTACTACTATTATTAAGACCAGGTTAAAAAGGACCCATAGTAGTGAAGGGGTTGATTAGGCTATTTATATCTAGTTAATAAAGCCTCTCCTCAGCTGAATAATATCATCTGATGGAAGGGTGATTAAAATAAACTTGAAAAGATTGTAGTAGATGCGGGAACTTCAGGCCCTTCTTGCGGTATGGTGTGTTGTGGAATTGTGTGGCGTGGTATGGTGTGAAAGTGGTATGGTGTGATATGGTGTGGTGTGGTATGGTGTTGTGTGGTTTGGTGTGGTATAATACGAGAGTGGTATGGTATGATGTGGTATGGTACGGTGTGAGAGTGGTATGGTGTAGTGTGAGAGTGGTATATTTTCTTTTTTATGCAAGAAAGAATGAACCAAAGGCCAGGAGCCAACAACCCGTTCCCTCCAAGAAAAAAAACAACAACAACAGAGAGCCAAATTCAAGATCCGTCCATTTGTAGATGATTGGACACACTACGTTTGAAAGATTGGAGCTCATAGGAAGTAGGAAATACAGACAGAGCGAAATAGTTCCAAAGTTGATCTGTTGCATAATTGAAGGGCTGGGAGTAACGGTTAAATCTGCATTAGAAAGTTGGAGAAAAAAGGGATGAGAGTTTGTTGCTAGACGGGTGCTACGTGCCCGTCGTAGAGGTGGAGGGATGCAAGCACACAGTTCAGAGGAACGCTGACCATTGAAGCAGCAATAACGAAGAGATAAAGATGCAACAGTGCGGCGAAGAGACAGAGGTTGAAGGGAACCAGTAAGAGGAGGAGACTTAATAAGACGAAAAGCCTTTGACCTCACCTCGCTGAGAAAAGCTGTATGTGGGGAGCCTCCCCACACATAAGAGTTGTACTTTACACAGGGTCGAATAAAACCAGTGTATAAAACCAACAATTGTGCAGGGGTAAAGAAGGTACGGAGTCGGCTTAGCACACCTAATCTCTTGGAAGCAAATTTTACAAGAGATGTAATATGATCTTTTCAAGATAATTCCCGAGAGAATGAAACCTCAAGTATGTTTAAGGATGATGCAGGATTGAGCTGGATTTTATTAAACAATAATGGGTACTCCTGTGGAAGATTTTGTCGAGTTGATAGGTGTAAGAACTGAGTCTCTGATGCATTAAAAACAACCATATTATTTTTACCCCAGTCAGAGATACGAGCCAAGTCAGACATTAGGTGTGCCGTAGCCTCATCCCTTGTTTGTTGAAGTAACTGCTGAGATGGATGCTGAGGGAACCGAATGGAAAGGTGAAGGATGGAATCATCAACGTATATATGGATAGGGTTAGATGTACAGGTTAGAGGGTCATTGATGAATAAAAGGAAGAGAGTTGGTAATAGGACAGAGCCATGAGGAACACCACTGTTGATAGATCGAGGAGAAGAGTGGTGGCCGTCTACAACAGCAGCTGCTGAACGACAAAAAAGGAAGCTATTAATGAAGGCACAGATAGAAGGAGAGAAACCGTAAGAGGACAGTTTGGATATTAAAGATTTATGCCAGACTCGATCGAAAGCCTTTGAGATGTTAAGTGCAGTGGCAAACCTTTCGCCAAAGTCCCAAAAGGAGGACGTCCAGGAATCTGAAAGGTACAGTAGGTGAGAAGATCGCCAGTGGAACGTCCCGACGGAATCCATACTGACGATCAGAAAGAAGGTTGTGATGATTATAAATTTTTTGTTAAGAACAGACTCGAAAATTTCTGAGACACAGGATGTTAAAGCAATTGAGCGATAGTTAGGGGGTTGGGAATTATCACCCTTCTTTGGGAAAGGCTGAATGAGAGCAAACTTTCAGCAAGAAGGAAAGTTACAAATTGATAGACAAAAGCGGAAAAGTTTACCTTGGCACGGTCTAAGCACAGAAGCACAGTTCTTGAGGACAACAGGAGGGACTCCATCAGGCCCATATGCCTTGTTAGTAATGAGGCCAGTGATGGCAGAAAATATATCAATTGAAGAAATTTTTAATGTCAGCCATGAGGAAGTCAGAGGGGGGAAGTGATGGAGTAACAGCACCGGAATCGTCTAAGGTGGAATTGGAGGAGAATGTCTGAGCGAAGAGATCTGCTTATGGTGCGAGAGTTGTACGGTATGGTGTGGTGTGGTATGGTGTGATTTGGTGTGCTATGATGTGGTGTGGCATGGTGTGCTGGTATGTTATGAAAGTTATGGTGTTGCGTGGTATGGTGTGGTGTGGTATGGTGTGGTGTGGTGTGGTATGGAGTGGTATGGTATGGAGTGGTTTGGTATGGTGTAGTGTGGCATGGTCTAATGTGGCATGGTATGGTGTGGTGTAACTGGATGATATGGTGTAAGAGTGCTACGGTGTGCTGTGCTGTGAGTGGTATGGTATGGTGTGTTGTGAGTGCTATGGTGCGGCATGGTGTGAATGGGTTTAGCACACAGCTCATGGCAGTAAATAACCCCCATGATTCGGAGCAGCCAGTGGTGTAGTGGTTAGCTCGTCCAGCCCACGGCGGGAAAAACCAGAGTTCAATTCCTTCAATTGGGCGACTCTTGGACGAATATTGCTTCCCCAGTAGTCCAATTGGGGAGCCTTGTTTTAGGTGTAAGTTTTATGTGGGAATAAGAACTGGATTCCTTGTCACATCCTATTTAGTCTGCAGATTCCACGCGATTATATTCAGATTACAATAGACCTCCCAAACTGAAGGGGATTCTGTGTATCTATCTATGTATTGCCAGAAGCGTTAATTCCATAGGGGGTTGCCACAAACAAATCGCCTGCACTTCGCCCTCTCCTCTGCCCTTTGGCTGCCTTTCGTCCAAATCGTACCCCGCCTTTCTCCTCTCTCTCCATATCATCCCTCCACCTCATCCTTGGTCTCACCCTCCTCCTCTTCCCCTCCACCTCAATAACATACACTTATCTAGTCAGTCTCTCATTCTCCATCCTCTCCACACGGCACCAGACCAACATTAAGTATTTATCTCACCTCTGTGGCTTTATCTAACCCTTCCAGTTCCAAGAGTCTATCCTAAGTTGAATAAGGCCGTCAGCCAATGGAATAGAATAGAATGAAAATGGTGTCCTGCAGGGTCAATCTGTTAGTCCCCTCAGTCATCCGAAATACTAGAAACTCACTCGGCATCTTATGTGTGGCAGGGACGGCTTAGTATGCTGGTGTGGGCGAAGCAGTGGGAGTAGGAAATAAATAAATGGTGTAGATTAGACACTGATAACACTAGCCGTCCCCGCAAAACATATATCACCCGGTGGAGTAGGAAGGCAGCGTTTAAATGGACAACCGCGTATTTTTATTTATAGAGATTTGTTGAACTGATAAGAAATAGTATATATAAACACCTTCGCAACGAGAGGTCTGCCCGAAGTGGAATAAAACCGTCTGGAGACAGGAAAAAAAAAAAAAAAAAAAATAGTCGCTGATTTGAAGAGGCCAAAAATCTATGAAAGGATTGGAGATTTGAGCGATGAGTAAAATTAAATAAGTAGACAAATGGGTAGGAAATCGTCCTCTTAACCCCCTCTATTCGATAATGTACTTTTAAATTATACTGTTGTTGCTTTCAGAAGATTTTATATAACTCAGAGAGAGAGAGAGAGAGAGAGAGAGATCATACACTGTTAAAGGGGACTATTTCTAACCCCCACACTACAAACACATGTTCCCATTTTAACAACTGACCTGAACGTGGCAAGACTAAGGGAATAAAACAGGCACCGAACTAAAGCGGTTGGAATGCTGGGCACATTCAGAAAATCGAGCGAAGAGGACAAAAAAAAAAAAAAAAAAAAAAAAAAAAAAAAAAAAAATCTCCTTTCAATCGGATGACAGTATTATTTTTTTAATCTTAATCTTGAATTCTCCAGGCGATAACATTCAGCTCAGGCGGTTCCTCTTTTAGCAGTGGAAAAAACGATAGACATATCCTTGCTTCCCTGCTTGAAATGTCTCCCCCAAGCTGCGAAATGTAATGTTAAATCAATGAATCAGTGGGCCCGTGAATGTTTGTATTCAGCTGCGCTCATACACAGGTTTTCATGGATAAAACACATAGAAAATTCAACCAGTGGAGTGTAATTTCCATATTAAATATCGGATTACGTACAAATTTTACACATCACAGCGATTTCTAAACTTTTTCCTTACTCATAATTCTTTTTCTTGTTAGCTGGCAGTTTTGCGTGCGTTGGTGGCTCGCATCCTGCCGTTGCATTGCTTGCTGACGATACACAGCAGGATAACAGACTACAAGATATTTCATAATTGGTCACAGATAACGGAGTGTTGAAAGAAGCCAAATTAAATCCAGGATGCAGTAACAAGCGATGATAGGAAGCTTGATAAAAGAAAATATACTGGATAAGCTGCGTCGACATGATAAACCCACTACCAACCGATCCAGATGAAGAACTTGAAGCGTCTCCAAACACAGGGTAAGGTAACAGTGTTTCTTTTTTTCTTTTCCTTATAGAACTCCATATCTGTCCCCGTCTTCATTCATCTTCATGCACTGTCCCGCGTGTCCCCTGCCCCTCTCCTCCTTCCTGTCTCTCCCCCATCCCCCACATCCCATCCCATCACGTCTCCTCCTCCTCTCCCCCTCTCTCTCATCACAACCGTCCCATCCCCAATCCTTTGCCTACTTTGTATTCCCCTCATCACTCATTTTGCTACTTCCCCTTTCCCCTCACCTCTCTAATTATTATTCTCGTACATCCTACACCGGTTTCCCCCCTGTCACTTCATATCTCTCAATTCGCCCGACATTCCTATTTTTCTCCCCTCATCTTAGTCCTTTTTCTACATCCTCACCACTTTCTTTCTCCTTTCATCCACCCTCTTTCCTCCTCACACCTCACTGCTCCTCTTAGCTCCTCACATCGTTCCTCCCCTCCTCCTTCTTCTCCTTTTTTCCCTTTCGTCACCCTTGCACCCTTTTCCTCTTTGCACCTCTTTCTTTCCTCCTACCTCTTCCTTACCTCTTCCCTCCTCATGCATTCCCAGTTTCCTACCCCAACCCTCTCCCTCCTTTCCTTTCCCAGGCCTTTCCCTCCTCTTCTTCCCTTCTTCCTTCCCCCCAACAGTCCTCTCACTACCTGTCTTTCCCCCCATCTTCTAATTTTTGCCAAACCACAATTCACAATACCGTACCACAACCCTTCCACACCCTCCCCTCCCTTAGTTTTCTCTATTGTTTTTCCTCAACCCCTTCCACGAAAGCCAAATTCCACTTCACCTCCCACTCCTTCCCTTTCCACTCACTTTACACTCTCTCACACACTCTCCTATTTCTCCACTCCCTTCCTCCTACATATGGATATAGTTATTCATGCCTGGATGGACACATGCAGGCTACTATGGGCCAAAAAATTATCGGTGCACAGGGTGTCTGATGCCTACCGAAAACATTCGTATATCACCGACGTCTCATTGTGCTTGAACCGTGTCTGTTTATAAAAACATAACATTTGCTATATGTTTGCAAGAGGATTTTGCTAGTTGGCGATCCCGACATAAGGGCTACCAACGAGTAGTAGGTCGGACACTAATATTTAGGTGACCTTCGTTCTGTGGGCCCAGATGTTTCACGCATATTGTGCACCAATACTTTTGTGACCCATAGTACATCTATATATAATATTTCCTTAATGCACTATCAACGAATATGTGTGCGTTCATGATTACATGAGTTTGCATGTTTATGACTGACTACGTTCAGAAAATCCAATAATATGTAACTTATGGCAACCCTTTATATGACGCAGTTGGAGGTAATGTTGGACAGGAAGTTAAAAGAGCTATCTGGTTTAGTTTTCCTGAGACTCTCACACAGTTGGGTGTGTCGTGTGTGTGTGTGTCGGATTATTATACCGTAAGTATAGTACTGTTCACCTTATTCCAGGCGGCATAGCAGATTTCTTATCGTCTCTTCATTAGGGGTTGATTTTTCTAATTTTACCATTACACGTTGTATATTATTGAAGGAAACTATGTCGGTGGTGTGTATATATATATATATATATATATATATACTTTTAACGGATGAACAGAGGAAGAAAAATTAACTGAAAAAAAAAAAAAATCCATACACCGTATTACAGGTGTCCTCCGTTGATGGAAAATTCTGTAAGTTGGACTTAAAGTGCTGTGGGATGACGTTTCGGGGTAAACTAATCTGAGGAAGAGATTTCAAAAGAGAAGTTCTGAGAATAAAAGAATTCTGATGGGCAGAAGTTGTGCAATATGGCACTGTGACAGTGAAGGAAGGCGTTGCAATAGATGCAACTTCGTCTGAGCATTTGCCATAAAAGTATCTGGAAAATAATGCAAGGGAGGCAACATTCCTTTTTGCTTGTAGGGGAGGTAGTTCATTTGTAATTGCAGGGTTGGTAATTATTATTATGGCTTTGTTCTGAATTTTGTTCAGTTGTTTTAGTGCAACCTCTCCCCATCCACTCCACAGGTGTGAGCAATATTCGAGATGAGAGCACACATGTCTCTTGTAAGTTACGACCACCTGCACGTCAGTGAAGAAGTTGCAGAATCTGTACAATAATTCAAGTTTCTCTGAGGCGGTTTTAGCAAGTGATCTGCTATGAGGTGTCCAACGGAGGGTATTGTTAAGCGGAACACGGAGAATTTCAATACTTTTAGAGACAGGAATATTGGTTGCATTGAAGGTAGTACAAGCATCAGGCAATACTTGTCTATTAGTAAATTGGATATGTTTGTTTTCTCTAGCATTGAATTAGATAATGACATTTTGTCCCTATTCAGTGATCTTGGATAAGTCGTGATTTATGGTGATGGCTGTGCTGATCTGGGAGTTAGACATTTCAAACTTTGTGAATGGGTGTTCAAGCATGAATAAACTGTGAGGCATTGAGTCATCTGCATGCGTGAATGGGATTATGGGTGACAGAAGAGAAATCAGTAATATGAATGTGGAACAGGTTGGAGCCAGGACTGATCCTTGTGGCACGCCGTCATTAATTGAGTGGATTTTGGAATATACATCATCCACATTTACTCTTGTCTTACTGATGCTGAGATATGTGAAAATCAGTGGAATACAATAGCAAGGGAATCTGCATAATAGGGAACGGTGACACAGTCTGTTAAAAGCAACACCATATTAAACATCAGGGGGTGATATGCAAAATAAATCGCTAAGATGTAGGTGCTACGAATCCTACAATTCCATTTAGAGTACGTCCTTGTATTGTAAAGTGTGTGGCATTTAAATGGGACTGTATATCTTTAGAGGAGTAGCTGCATTATTGAGGCTGTAGCTGCATTATTCAAGTTGCAGCTCCATTATTCTAGGTGCAGCTGCATTATTCAAGGTGCAGCTGCATTATTCTAGGTGCAGCTGCATTATTCAAGGTGCAGCTGCATTATTCTAGGTGCAGCTGCATTATTCAGGCTGAGAGCGCCAGAGTACAGGCTGGCACGTAAATTGCCTCTACCCTTGAGTGTTGCTGTGGGCTCAATGGTGGTGTGAGGATCATAGACATTTGGTTGCTTTGGGAAATTACTAATTAAACATGTAAGTAATGGAATACAAAAAAAGGCCTTGAAAAGACTGAAATGAATTATGAGAGGTAGAAAATGATGCAAGATAAAGTGCACTGTTGAGCTCTCCCCACAACATGTGAGAACCTGGATGCTTGAAATATGGACCACCTTGTACGAGTCAGTAATTTGTGATATGACAGTAAAGCGTGCTGTCTTTTCTCTGCCTCTTTGCCCTCATTAACGTGTCATGTGAGCGCCATGCAGTTAACCCCTGCAGTTAGATGACAATGTATGTGTTTCCTTCTTGCTGCCTTCAGACGATTCCATTTACAGATATTTCGAAGTGGAGAGGTTAGATGTAAAATTTAAATAGCCTCAAGAATACCGAGGAAACTAAGAAGCATCGCGTTGCTGTAAAAAAAAAAAAAAAAAAGTTTGGATTGATACTAACCGACCGCACGAAGCTTATTATGGCAGATAATCAAGTTTCCAGTAGAATGCGACCCACAACAATATAATGTGTATCCAGGTCCCCTACTGCACTGGCGGGTGAACAGGGACGGCTTGGTGGTGGCAGCATGGTATCTGTGGCGGGCAGAGGAAGCAGAGATGATAACGGGTCGTGATAGTGTGCACACATCACTACAGCCAGATTTTGCTATACAAACGAACACACCTAACCCCTTTCAGCCCAGATGACGACAAAGGGCGTTATCTGTATCTGATTCTGCTCCGTTACTATATTCTTATCTGTTATTCATGCAGTCTATGTCGATATTGAAAAGATAAAAGAAACAAACCAGGGGATATTAATGAGGAATCTGGAAAATAAATCATTAAGAAGAAATGCTAGGAAGCCTCCTTACCCGACGGGAATGCAGGCTCAAGGCTCAAACTCTCGTGTGTTAAGGAAGCTCCCCAAAACCTCTTCCTTTACAACATGTTTTTGAATATGGCTGGTTAATATCCTTTCGTAAGTTATTTATGCAGAGGATGACGATAGAAGGATTTATGGGAAGCAGAAGAGGATAATAAAGTGTAATAAGTAAATATATCACTTAGGAAAGGATGTTAGGGAGCTTTCTTAGCGCTATGTTTTTCGATATGGCTGGTTACTCTCGTTTTGTACGTTCTTTACGGAAAGTATGACGATAATGAAAGGATTTATGTGACACAGAAGAGGACAGTAAGATGTAATAAGCCAAATATATCGGGGTGTTAGGGAGCTTCCTTAACCGACGAGAAGATCGGCCTAAGTCTCCTACCTCACAAATACTCTAAGGCTCGTCTAACTCCACCCACCAACGACTTGCTATAACGTTTCATTTTGTCATTTGTGGCCACTTGAGCAAATGAAGTAATAGGTCGTTTGCATGAATTTTGTTTTGTCTAAGTTACAGGCTAGGTAAGAGTCTCCCTGGTTACTAGTTGAATCAATCCTTCATTCTGAATACACTTTGCATCATATGAGCTAAAAGGAGTTAGGGATCTTCATCAGGTTGCGACTAGTGAGGTATCGTAAACAATAGACTGTGATTTTTGTTACGTGAAGCCCGAATCCTTGAAAGATGCGATGTCACTCGTAAACTGAATAACATCGTCAGTAGGAAACCACATTATCCAAACCTTCAAAGTATTTTTCGTTTTCTCTTGCTTTTTTCTGATGATTTTATTAAGCTTGGTGGCGAGTTTCAAACTGGAGAGGGTAGCTATGACCTTCAGTGTCCCCTTCAGTAAATGAGATATTTATTAATCTGAATATAATCATCTAAATATATTAAGAATGATATATAAAAATACGTCATGGATTAGTGGAGTTACTATTTCCTTCCGTGCTGCATGGCGTAAACAATAGTCACAAGCCAGACCTTGGACACTGAATGTGGACGGAAATTAAGTTTGTAATCCTGTGCCTGTGTCTATTAATTTGTCCACTAAAATATTAATGGAAGCAACATGAAGCAAATGTATATGGGTGACTTTATTAATGAATGGAAAGAATGAATATATTTTGTTGAAATTAGGGATCCGCCCAGTCTCGTGTATACAGGTTAACTTCACTGTTCGAGTTATGTTGCATTCATGTTTGCTTATATAAAACTGGATGAACCTACTTAGAAGAGGTATATTATGGAATCTAGATAAATAAGAAAGTTTTATTTATTTTTAGATATTTTTTGAAACTGGAAACTTTCCTGCAAACGTGGGACTAAGGAGTTCTGTACAACAAAGGCATAGCCTCAGTCTTTCACTTATGCAGCTGGCCAACGCAGAAATTGTCTTCTTCAGTCTGTTTTACCACTTCTTATAACCAACAGTCTCTTAGCTCCTGCAGTCTGATGCTGTATTTTACTTGAATCTCCAGATGATTTTGTTTATCTTATGCTACACTTTAGACTTGCAAGTATAGAAGTTTCTCTAACCCCTCTCCTGCAAAACGACGTCCTTAATTTGAATGATAATATTTAACAGTTGCAATTAATAAAAAGTCTGCAAAAAGAAGGGCGAAATTGCAGTGTGTCCAAGAGTTTCGAAATAAATGGATCTTGATTTTGGTTTCTTTTTACTTCGTATTTCTTCACAAGGAGCAAGTTTTGCAGTCTCCGCCTTGGATTCCTTCTGTTTTACAATAACCATTAAAATCCGGTTACCTAGTGGTAGTGTTTATTTGTACTTACTAACTTCAAGAGATTTTATGCAAGGTAGGGCAGACCATTAGCAGTGAAGGGGTTCATGAAGGTTATATCAAACTCATTTAGTATGAAAAAGTCTCTCTGAACCTAGATATTAAGGCTACAATATAAATTTGGATGAAGTGGACGGGGATGGATGTTGGGTTGGGGTTGGAGATAGGATTGATTTTGGATGAGATTGAGGTTCATGGGAAAAATTGGACATGATGATGATGATGGTGATGGTGATGATGATGATGATGATGATGGTGATGATGATGATGATAATGATGATGATGATAATGATGGTGATGATGATGATGATAATGATGGTGATGATGATGATGATAATGATGGTGATGATGATGATGATAATGATGGTGATGATGATGATGATAATGATGATGATGATGATGACAGTAGTCCTCCTGCCTTCCCGTGCTGCGCAACAACAACAAATTTATCGTCGTCAGCCGAGGTTTGTCGTGAGTGGAAACGTTTTCTATGAACTCAGCGACGTACACGTATGAGCTGATCAGGATGTCCCGCCTGGATCGTGGAGACGTTATTTATGTGACTGATTTGGTTCGGACAACGTTAATCAGACCACCTGCAAGGTTGAGGCAACTTTGAAATAGTTACTAACAAGAAACGGTGCCGGGCACAGCAAACCCGTCCCTGGCAGTCATTTTAGTGCTGACGTATAAACGCAACAGGATATGTAGTTAAATATACCACATATCAAATTAGGAGTAAATCGGGTGAAAGTTGACGGTTTTATGCCCATTTGAATTTTTTGTCCTTACCCACCTGACATTGACCCCCCTACAGCTAACTGGGGGGTGACCTTCCCCCCCCCCCATGTAATGCGGCATGTTATATGATGCAGATTTGAAAGATGCACCTTAGGTTTTGGTTTCATGTCGATATGAAGAATTTGAAAGGAGTTATGGCGAAAAACGTTTTTTTTTTTGGGGGGGGGGGGGCTACAGCATGGGCTTTGGTCCACTTTGGCCCAAAACATAATCAGGTAATTTTTGTCCAAATTGCACCAGTAGTTTTTGCGTAAATTGTTAACTTACAGACAGACAGACAGACAGACAGACAAACAAACAAACAAACAGAAAAACAAACTGAGTGAAAACAATTCCCGTCCCCGAGCCCCTCCGGGGCGCATATTTCCGTTCTGTATGCGTATTCCCTCACCACGGGGAACCCTCAGCCAGGAACGACGCTCGCTCCGTCATTTCAATATTAACCGTAGGCTCTTCTCGAAAAAATATTATGTTCAATGTATTTCCCAGGTAAAATTACCTTTATTAACCTAACCTAACCTAACCTAATCAAACCTAACCTATCCCTCTAGGGCTGCTGGCTGAGGTGGCTGGCTGTGGTACAGAACGGAAAAATGCCTCTGGGGCGGGGACGGGTAATTAAGACGTACAGAACAGACTGTGAACAGGCTTTCACTGGGAAACTCGATGGTCTTTCATTCAAAGTTGTAATGTAACCAGTTCATAATATTCATTGCACTCCACGTGAAACCCACTGGAAGAAAGCTGAATAATGTCAGTGTATAAGAATTTGAACCCCATCACTACAAGGAGGAAACACCAGTCGTGATGAGGGTGTCAGATATTACATGGGAGAGAGAGAGAGAGAGAGAGAGAGAGAAAGAGAGAGAGAGAGAGAGATGGAAGGAAGTGATGTGAGGCGTTGTAAGAAGGTAAGGAAGGGTGAGTTAAGGTAAAGTAAGGTGAGGCGTTGTAAGAAGGTAAGGAAGGGTGAGTTAAGGTAAAGTAAGGTGAGGCGTTGTAAGAAGGTGAGGAAGGGTGAGTTAAGGCAAAGTAAGGTGAGGCGTTGTAAGAAGGTAAGGAAGGGTGAGTTAAGGTAAAGTAAGGTGAGGCGTTGTAAGAAGGTAAGGAAGGGTGAGTTAAGGCAAAGTAAGGTGAGGCGTTGTAAGAAGGTAAGGAAGGGTGAGTTAAGGCAAAGTAAGGTGAGGAGTTGTAAGAAGGTAAGGAAGGGTGAGTTAAGGTAAAGTAAGGTGAGGCGTTGTAAGAAGGTAAGTAAGGGTGAGTTAAGGTAAAGTAAGGTGAGGAGTTGTAAGAAGGTAAGGAAGGGTGAGTTAAGGTAAAGTAAGGTGAGGTGAAGTACACTGAGGAGAAGAGAGAGAAAGAGAGGGAAGAGGCGAGAGGGAGGTAACAAGTTCCATCAGCTGTCCGATTTTGTTTCCTTGTCCTTTGTACACCAGAGATATGGAAACGAAAGCGGTCGCTACCGGTACTTTTAGTTTTAATATTTTTTACCAGCTGCGATAGCGAAGCTGGTATTGTTTTCAGTTTTTCTGTGTGTTTGCCTGAGTGTGAGTATGTTAGCTCGATAACTTCGCAACAGCTCAAGATACCATTACAAAATTTTACAGGGGTGTAGTTGGGGTGAGGATCTACGAGTTTTATTTTCACTTTGTTTGTCTGTGTGTCTGTTAGCACGATAACTTCGCAACCGCCCAAGATATCAACAAAAAATTGTACAGGTGTGTATTAGGGGTGAAAATCTCCTACGAGTTTGAACTGGTGAAAATAGGTCAAGGTCAAGGTCATATTCCGAGCCCCGCTAGATACTGTAGTATCGGCTCGAGGCTGGTGTGATTCCCCCCATGTGGGACCTCTAGTTTTAATTGTGTGTGTGTATATATATATATATATATATATATATATATATATATATATATATATATATGTGTGTGTGTGTGTGTGTGTGTGTGTGTGTGTGTTGGCATAATAAATGAAAGATTTTTTGCTCGATTTTCAAGAAACTTGGGGGAGGGGTAGAGGGACAGCTCTTACAGAAACATCTTCCTTTTATAACAATAGGTCAAAGGTCAAGGTCATAGAGCTAGGTCAAACGTTATCTTAACAAACTTAAGTTAAACGGTTCTTATCCAATTTTGACCAAACCTGTAGGACTGATCTATTGCGTGGCAAGAATGATGCTGTTCAGTTTTAAGATTGATCAGTCAAAGGTTAGTTTGAGGGTCATAGATGGATCCGTGGGTGCACTTGCTAACAGAATAACTCACGTAGTTATGATACGATTTCAGCCGAACTTGGTGGAAATGTTGAGGGTCAGTTTAAGAGTAACTTTTTAATTTTTATTTTAGAACAGTAGCTTAAGGTCAAGGTCACAGGAAGGGTCAACTTATTTCTGTCCAATTTAGAAGTTTGTGGAAGGGCTGAGGACCATTTTGAGAGTCATCAGTCAAAGGTCAAGGTCACAGGGAAGTTTCAGAGGCCAAGGTCACAGGGCAATATCTATCAAACAACTTTGTTCTGATCTGAACCAAGCTTGGTAGGGTTAAGGGTCAGGTAAGAACGAAGGGTTTCAATTGTGAGAATATTTAGTCAATGGTCAAGGTCAGAGGGCAAAGTCTGTGTTCGATCCATTGTGTCTGGGAGAGAACAAATTAGCTAAAGCAGTTTTGATCTGATGCGGATCAAACTTAATGGATTGGTTAAAGATCTCCCAAAGGATTAACATACTGATTTTGAGACCAAGAGGTCAAAGGTCAAGGATTTTGAGACCAAGAGGTCAAAGGTCAAGGTCACAAGGCAGGGTCAACTTAAGCAGTTTTTATCCAGTGTACTAAACTAAACATTGTGGAAATGTTCGGGGTAAGTCTAGAAAAGGAGATCCGATATTGAGAATCACTGATTAATGGCTACAGTTACAGGGAAAGGTCAAAGGTGAAGGTCACTGGGAAGAGTCAACTCAACCAGTTTTCATTTGGTCTGAACCAAAGCTGATGGCAGGGTTAAGGTTAAGGTAAGAATGAAATAAATTGATTTTAAGAGTATTCTGTCGAGGGTAAGAACTGCAGTGTAAAGAAAAATATTTGGTCCTGAGACTGGCTGGTGGGACAGTGTGTTGCTCTCTCCGAGTGCACCTTCAAGTTTTCTTTACGAGTATATCTGAAGGACTGTAATTATCTGGTATATCGCTGCTGCTCCTGCTGCTGCTGATACTTATTACGTCTTGTTGAGTTCTTGCTGTTTTCCTCTCTGCCAAGAGACAACGGGCTCCAGTCCACAGTAATATCTAATTTTCATTAATCAATGAAACGCTCTTCGGATAATCATTAAAAAAAAATCGCATCGTAGTTTCATTTTTTGTATGTCTTTTGTTTGCCATTTTTCGTAAAATAGTAACGTTTTCACAGAAATGAAGTGTTACACATAGCACGCCGCCAGATCATCAGCCATTGATTTTGACCTAACATGACTGGAATTTATGAAGATGATATATATGTAAAGCCTGATATTTATGATTATGCCCTAACAAAGGCAATTTATACGAACCTTTTTTATTAACACTGACCCTGGATCCAACCTCACCCCATCCTGATGTTGAAAAAACAGAGCAGGATGATGATGAATAAATACTATATTTCAACAGGATGAAGACATGAGTGTGAAAGCGATGATCGTGGTGAAGGTGATGATGGCGCTGCTGTCTGTCGTGTCATCATCATCACTAGAGGATTTTAAACACCTTCTGCGTGATGGTAAGTAATTTCACCTCACCTTTCTTTACCTTGCTTTACCTTCCCTTCCCTTCCCTTCCCTTCCTTACTTTACCATACCTCTTCTTACCTTACCTTACTTTACCTTTCCCTACCTTACCTTACCTTTCCATACCTCACTTCACCACAGCTCTCCTTACGTTACCTTGCCTTAACTTTCCCTCCCTTACCTTACCTTTCCATACCTTACTTTACCATACCTCTCAACTTACGTTACCTTACATTTCCTTTCCCTACCTTACCTTACCATTCCATTTCTTACTTTACCATACCTCTTCTTACTTTACCTTACCTTTCCTTTCTCTGCCTTACCTTACCTTTCCATTCCTTACTTTACCATACCTCTTCTTATCTTACCTTACCTTTTCCTACCTTTTTTTTTTTTTATGCGAGGAAGAAGGAACCAAAGGCCATGAACCCGCAGTAACAGTTCACCTCCAAGAGAAAAACAAAATACAATATAGAGCCAAATTCAAGATCCGATCATTTTGAGATGCCTGGACACACTGCGTTTGAAAGACTGGAGATCATAGGCAGCAGGAAATACAGACAGAGGGAGACAGTTCCAGAGTTGACCTGTTGCATAAATGAAAGACTGGGAGTAACGGTTAACTCTTGCATTAGAGAGTTGGACAGAAAAAGGATGAGAGTTTGCTGCCAGACGGGTGCTACGTGCCCGTCGTAGAGGTGGAGGAATGCAAGCAGACAGTTCAGAGGAGCAGTGAACATTAAAGTAGCGATAGAAAAGAGATAAAGATGCAACAGTGCGGCGAAGAGACAGAGGTTGAAGGGAGTCGGTAAGAGGAGGAGAGTTAATGAGACGAAAAGCCTTTGACTCCACCCTATTGAGAAGAGCTGTATGTGGGGAGCCTCCCCACACATGAGAGTTGTACTCCATACAGGGGCGGATAAAGCCCCTGTATAGAGTCAACAATTGCGCAGGGGTAAAGAAAGAGCCGAGTCGGCTTAGCACACCCAATCTCTTGGAAGCAGATTTTACAAGAGATGTAATATGATCTTTCCAAGATAAGTCCCGAGCAAATGAAACCCCAAGCATGTTCAAGGATGATGCAGGATTAAGCTGAATATTATTAAACATTAGTGGGTATACCTGTGGAAGATTTTGTCGGGTTGATAGGTGTAAGAACTGAGTCTTAGATGCATTAAAGACAACCATATTATTTTTACCCCAGTCAGAGATACGAGCCAAGTCAGACATTAGGTGTGCCATAGCCTCATCCCTTGTTTGTTGAAGTAACTGTTGAGATGGGCGTTGCGGGAACCGAATGGAAAGGTGAAGGGTGGAGTCATCAGCGTATGAGTGGATAGGGTTAGATGTACAGCTTAGAAGATCATTGATGAATAAAAGGAAGAGAGTTGGTGATAGGACAGAGTCCTGAGGAACACCACTGTTGATAGATCTAGGAGAAGAACGATGGCCGTCTACAACAGCGGCTATAGAACGACCAGAAAGGAAGCTAGCGATGAAGGCACAGATAGAAGGATAGAAACCGTAGGAGGGCAGTTTGGAAATTAAAGATTTATGCCTTGCCTTCCCTCTTCCCTCTTCTGGTGTTTGGCGTTTTATATATTGTTTTTGTTTTATGTTTCTGGAGCTGGGAATAGACACGAAGGTCTCCCAGTGAACTTGCACTCTTCCAGCGAGCCACAAATGTCACCGTCCATACTGAATACGTGCTGGAGCTGTCTAAGTTCAGGACTTTGTGATGGTATTGGCGAGGATGATTTACTGATATGTCGGTGGGTCGTGTGAAGATCAGAGAGCGTTAATATAGTCAGATCATCAAACTATGTCCTACATCAGTCTGGGATCGAATTCGCGTCGTGTCGAACAGCATATCACCTACCACTCGACCCTCACAACTAGCTTTTTTTTTTTTTTTTTTTTTGGCCTAGTGATATAAGAGCTTCACTCTCACATTTCAGCCTCAGTTTTTTATCTACAGTAATATCTTCATAAGTTTTAATATTTCAACCTTGCTGTTTTACCTAATACCTTCATGAGTTTTATATATATTCTTTTCCTTGTAAGCTTATCCAGTATCCTAACAAAAGCCTTATCTACTGGCTTCATGATAGCCTTACCTCATATAATTGCGCGACAGCTATATATTAGTTCAACGAGTCTTATATAACGGCTTCATAACAGCCATAGACCAAAACTTCACGAGTCTTTTGTGTCAGCGTTGATACAGCCTCACCCAGTCGCCTCATGACAGTCTTATACGACAGCTTCACATGTCTTAATCTTCAGCTTTGTGGCAGTATTATCCAGCAGCTTCATGGCTCCTATTCTCATAAGTTTAGGAGACTCCCTTAACACTTCTTCTTTAGCAAATTTATTTTTGAATACGGCTGGTTAAAATCCCTCTGTACGTTATTTATGCAGAGTGTGGCGATAATGGAAAGATATATGTAACACAGATGAGGACAGTAAGGTGTAAGAAACTAAATAAATCGCTTGGGAAATGATGTTAGGGAGCTTCCTTAACCGATGAGAATACAGGCGTTAACGTATAGGTTCATGATAGCCTGGCCATATATACCAGCATGACATTCTTATCCAGCAGATAGAGAGGGACGCCTTCATGTAGTAGCACAGATATAACCCGATGACTTGCAGTCCGGTTATGACAACGTCTCTCAGTTACCTCTCAGTCCCCCAAAAGGAGAATGGTGGTTTGCAAAAGAAGGGCAACTTCAGCCTGCAGTCCACCGGGGTTCCTGCTTTACGAGTAGATGAGCCTGGAGCCACAACAACTTCCTAATAACCTTATTCAGTAGCCTCATGTCAGTATCTCAGGACAGTTTCTTGATAGTCTTTATCCACAGGTTCGTAGTACACTTATTGCATAACTCCATCACAGCCTTCTCCAGTGCGGCGTCATGACATTGTTCATCTACAACTTCATGACTCGAATCAAATACCTTCATGAGTCATCCCATAGAGCTTTATGTCAATTTTATCCAATAGCTCTACATCAGTCTTGTCTAATAGCTCTATGTCAGTTATTCAATAGCTCTATGGGAGTCTTATCTTTCAGCTTTATGTCAGTCTTATCCAATAGCTTTATGTCAGTCTTATCCAATAGCTCTATGTCAGTCTTATCCAATAGCTCTATGTCGGTCTTATCCAACAGCTTCATGTCAGTCTTATCCAACTGCTTCATGTCAGTCTTATCCAACAGCTTTATGTCAGTCTCATTCAGTAGCTTCATGCCAGTCTTGTCCATTAACTTCATGCCAGTCTTATCCAGTAGCTTATATCAGAGGATCTCAACGTGGGCCATATGACCTCCCGGGGAGCCTTATTTTTCTTGGGGACCACAGAATGTTCTGAGGGGGTAACCCACACTTCACTGCCAGGCGTATGATCAAATTTCCTACTCCCCGTATTTCATTTCCCGTACTAATTACAGTATCGTAAACCAGAAAATTTACTATAATTTACTTTACAACTCTCAGTGAAAAAAATGCAGTTAGCGTTAATATATATATATATATATATATATATATATATATATATATATATATATATATATATATATATATATATATATATATATATCGTACTGTTTTAAGTACTCTGGGGTGGCAAAAAACTGGCAACTCTGACACACTCAAATGTCGTATAGTTCGGCGCTAAACTGCCCCCACTGGGAACACTGAATGTGCATTGGATTACTATTCTCTCCCAACACAGGCTATGATTTGAATGTTACAGGTTAGTCATATGCTTAAACAAACAAACAAACAAAACAAAACAAAAACGCTATGGAATGCAAGCTTTCTATTTTTGTCGAGAGTTCCTGAGGCAAGTAGGTCAGACGGAACTTTTAGTCTTCTTATATTGTTGCTGATGCACTCTGTAATTTGGGATGCAGGCGGACCATACCTAATAACTGCACGCGTTCCAAAAGATGGCAAAAAGTATTAGGGGGTTGCATTTGTATCTATCAATAGCCAGAAGCCATAATCCCGTAAAGGGCGATCTTTGAGTTGATTTACAGGGAGGAGCAGTGACCCTCCGCTAACCCACTTGTTGACACGTAGGGAACACTTATGAATTGGTTATGTGGGTACCACCTAGCGTCGTAAATGATTTCCTGGTTTACAGGAAACCATTAGGTTTGTCATTCATTGTAAAGCCACCTGAAAAGGAAAGAAAAGTAACAGAAAGTGACAGGAAAGATGGTAGAAATAGGAAATGAGGAGGACAGACACAGAAAAGAATGATAAAAGTGAAGGAAGAAGTAGGCAGCACTACAGCAAGTGAGTGGCATGGTAGTCACCACCATCTACCTACCTTTGCCATTTAATGTTTAAGCATACGACTTTTAGATTCACATTTCACCATTCTTCATCCAGCTAACAACGGCTATGATGGGAGTAAATGAGACTTCGAGAGAGGGCCAGGCACAGTGTAGACTCAAAGAGTGTGCTCATCTCTGGACCAAAATAAGGTCGGTTTTGCTCAGGTCATATATATATATATATATATATATATATATATATATATATATATATATATATATACCGAGATCTAATAGAGAGTGGGGGGAGGAGGAGTGTCACCTGAGACCGTGAGAGAGAATCAGTTTCCAAGTGACGTAGACACGAAGAAAAGTAGGAGGAGCCATATTCTGGGGGAGGAGTAAGCTGCGTATGAGCACACTGTTTGAGTCTCTACTGTACACTGTGGGGCCAGGTACAAAAAAGGTTGGGAAATTATGGCCTTTATGACAGTGTTATCTGATCCATGACAGTCTTATCAGTAGCTTCATGACAGTCTTATCAATAGTCTCATGACAGTCTTATCGGCTTCGTGGCAGTTTTATCGGCTTCATGACAATCTTATCGGCTTCGTGACAGTTTTATCGGCTTCATGACAGCTTATCGGCTTCATGACAATCTTATCGGCTCCACGACACTCTTAATCCTCATTTTCCTCTCCGTACCTTGCACACCCTCATACTGATCTATTCAACCCAGTTTTAAACATTTTAGTCCTTGTCTCCAAACTATTGTACTTGTGTTTGAATTTTTTTTTTTTTCACTGTTAAAAGTTAAATCATGCAACCTTTATTTATGCCTTAAGTACGAGAGGCTTTTACGAAGTTGAACAGAATCGTCAGGATGAAAATGCGTCGTCCGACTGAAGGACAACTTTTGTGAATATCATGGAAAACTTAACAACGAAAAAAATAAAACATTTCCAGTCCAGTGACGTCATTTACACTCTGTCTATTCATGTGAGCTGGGAGGAGGGCAGTGAAATGACGAGGAACAGGGCGACATGGAGGCGATTTGTTTGTGGTCACCCCTTAAGTGATTAAGGCATCTGGGAGTAGGTAGGCAGGCTACTCTTGCTGTAGACGAGTTTTTAATATTTAGACAAATTACTACTGGTGACAGGGTAAGGAACTAATGCAGTTAACCCCATCACAGACTCTTTTTTCCTCACAAAGCTGAATAAAATAGTCAGAAGGGAGCAAGGACACCTAATTTACGTCATGGAACTGAAGGAGTTACTGTTTGACTGCCTCAATAAGTACAAGCTCTGTGATATACTCTTACCTTTTACTCCAACTTGGCCTAAAATTGCCGAGTTATAACAGCAGATTAACACTCAATTATTCCACTAGTTACGGAGAAGTGCTAGGGAAAGGATGCAGAGCCGTAGTACTGCCTATCCTTGCCATTAAGCAGCCTGAAATAAGCTGCTTAGGGTAGAGAATTTGGGCCAAGTTACTGTAAAAAAATCTATAGTCATTCTTTACTTAATGTAGTACTGCCTGCTTCTTCCTTCACCTTTATCATTCTTTTTCTGCCCTCTCTCTTCCTGTTTCTCCCGTCTTTCAGACTCCTTAATCTCGAAAGAGGTGGCCACAAACAAATCGCCTCCATGTCGCTCTGTCCCCTGCCATTTCACTGCTCTGTTCCCAGCTCACACCTCTCTCTTATATACCTCTCCACTGCATCCCTCCGTCTCATCCTTGGCCTCCCCTTCCCTCTACCCCCCTCCACCTGGTTCACATACACTCTCTTCGTTAGTCTCTCGCCCTCCATCCTCTCCACATGGCCAAACCACCTCACTTTTGTTTGTCTTAACGCTTTCCATCACATCCATATCCACACTACAACGTTCCTTCACTTCCTCATCTCTCCTGTCACTTGTTATTAATCTTCTTTCAATTTCAGATGGCTTTACGGTGAGTGACAAGTCTAATGGTTTCCTGTAAACCTAGAAAACCATTTCCAGTGCTGGGTGGTAACCATATAACCAAACCATATGTGTTCCTTACGTGTCAACAAGTGGGTTGGCGGAGGGTTAGTGCCCCTCCCCTTAAAACCACTAACTGAAAGACAAACTACCACCCCTTACGGGATTATGGCGTCTTCCTGTAGATAGTTATATAGATAAATTTTTCTGTCAATCGTGCTGCTATCAGGCAGTTTTATGTAGCTTCTAAATGAACGATGCTTGTAGTCAAGGTGCCGGAAACAGTAACATTAACCAATTAATTTACTGCCGTCTTTCCTATTGCTGTTAACGCCAGACCAATTTACACAGATATGTACGGTAGAAGGGAAAGAAGTTGTATGTGGCCTTTATGGATTTGGAGAGAGCATAGGACAGGGTGGATAGATAAGGAATGTGGAAAGTATTAAGAATATGTGGAGTAAATGGGAAGTTGCTGAATGCCGTGAAACTGAAGAATATATTATGTGAGGGGGCTAAGGCTGCAATGCGTGTGGAAAGTGCAGACTTCTCCAGTGAAACGCTACGTCTTGGCGCCTTGAGATGGTGTCGGAAATCTTTGTTTATTCTTGGTCTGGAAACGATTTATTGAAGGAGAGACATTTCTAGCTGAAGGGGTTGTTGATGAGGATGATGACAGTGATGATGATTGATTTTGCTGATGATGATGTTGATGATGATGATGGTATTGATGTTCGTGATGATGATGATAATGTTGTTGTTGTTGATGACGATGATATTGATGCTGCTGTTGTTGTTGATGATGATTTTGATGTTGCTGATGTTTTGTTAGTGTTATAGTTCTTGATGATGATCATGTTGTTGATTATGATGTTGTTGTTGTTGTTGTTGCAGGAGAGGTAAACATAATTTTTTTTTCTTTGAAGTCGCCCCTACGCTAATTCTAATTAAAAAGGTTTAAGCAGAGAAGGAAAGAGTAGAATCATGCGTCATCAGGCTGAAGGAACTAACAGATCACCTTTGACATAAAACTGCTTGATTAATTACAGTGAAAATACATACTGAAAGCAGTTGCATTTACGCCCTGAAAATAATTACTGACTCTCTCTCTCTCTCCCTCCCTCTCTCTCTCTCTCTCTCTCTCTCTCTCTCACCAGAATGCATCGTTCAAATGGGAAAGAAAGGAGAGTACTGGACAAGTACCTTCCAAGACAGCATCTCCGTACTCTTCACTCCCAGATATAACGCAGATCCCAAAATCACTCTCCAACAAGGCCCTCACGAGGATACAAGGAGCTGGACACCTCCCACGTCAGAGCAGAAGTGGTATCGTGGAAGCCTGATGCTGACTGGACAACCAATGTTTCTCACTGAACACGGCAATATCACCTTTGACGCTTTTGAGTCTTCCATGGTGGGCGGGAGAAAATGGGATATCAAATTCGAGAACGTTGACTACTGTTCTGAATGCCCTTATGGTAAGATGCCGTATTATTTTTTGTAAATTGTCTCATATTTTCCTAAGAAAAAAACAGAAAAAAAGAGAAAAAGTGAACAGATATTAATTCCCAAAAATACTGAGCATGCTTTTGTAATATTTAAACACAATTTGCTTCATTTCCAGAGATGTCAGTAATTGAAGTTCATAAGGCACTGTCCTCCTCACAAGTGGTGGTCCCGCGTTCAGCAGGGAGTGAGGAAATGCTGCAGATACTTGCCTCAGAGAACACCGGACTCAATATGAGAGTGGGTGGGGTGGATGTGAGTCTGTGCAGGCATGAAGAGAAGGTGGTGGTAAGCTCTGATACCTCTGCCTGTCCAAATCTGCTGGCTACCACACTCGTTCACCTCCGGATCGAGTTCAGAAGGTCGACAGTTCGGGTGCGTAAATTCATCATCATCATCCTACTCATGAACATCTCACTGAGGTCAGTGTATCATTATGAGCAAAGTTCAACAATCCACTGCCAGTTTTATATCCTGCTTGCCACATACAGTACTTCATTCCTGACTCAACTTCAGAGTATTCTCAATACTTCTACTCATTTGTTGCGTTCTTCATGCTGACATCAGATATTCATGCATCAATTTTCATCGCCACTGCCAACAGAGAAGTGTGGGCGAACTTAGATGGTGATAATACATCAGGTCTCCCTTTCTTCCGTCTCTCTTCAAGGCCTAAATACTGGATACTCCATATTATCATGCATCTCACTTGCATTATGTTGCAGGAACGGCCAAGTCAGCATTATCAGTACCTGCCCTACATTGTGGGATGCGA
Organism: Coenobita brevimanus; assembly: GCF_032717465.1. Lineage (NCBI taxonomy): Eukaryota > Metazoa > Arthropoda > Malacostraca > Decapoda > Coenobitidae > Coenobita > Coenobita brevimanus. Next base: position 4,037,008 of record NC_136956.1, read on the forward strand.
GAATGTCTTATACTGCACTTTTTTTTTTTTTTGTAAAGACCTGCATTTCAGGCTACTACGTAGAACTGTGCATGTCATATGAAGATGTTCTTTTACAGGGAAGTTTTGTTTCAGAGTGTAAGTGAGCTGTGGGGATGGTTTTGGTGCAGCAAGTGATGATGCGTATTGCATTGTTCTGTATGGTGTGCAGTGTGTTGCAGCGGGTGTTTGATAGGACGGAGGTCCATGCCAGCAATGCATAGGCCATCAGTAATTTGATATAATGTTTGAGGAGTAGGGATAGTTTTCATTTTCATTGCTCAAAGTCTGCCCCTCCATCTTGCCCTGAGTGCGTTGAGTAGGGGGGTTCCCCTTCTTTTGACATCTTGTATGTTGTCCTTGATGGTGAGTTCAGTGTCATATATCGCTCCAAGGATCGTAGTGGAGGGGGACAGTTGTACAGGTACAGTACATTGTCAAGTGTAATGTTAAAGGTGTGCGGTCAAAGACAAAATTTGTGTCGCGGTTTTGTCCGAAGATTAAGTGTAACACGTGAAGCATTATGAGAACTCTACTACAGTTACATATTCGTGGTTGGCTAGCCTAACTTCCTTAAGCTTCAAATCTGCTGCTGATGCTGCTGATGGGATGATGAAATAAATGAGCCCATGAAATTCCGAAGCCTTGATATCCATTCGCAAGAAGTGCTGCGTCCGAGAAACGATATTTGAACCATATTTGGTCAGGAGATGATTGCTTGGCTATTACATCTTACATCTTACCACATAACATCAAGCAGACCTAGTATATATCTTAGTATGGAGAGGGCAAGCAACATGCATCCAAATATTAGGAAGATGAGAGGTGCCATGGAGGGAGTGAGAATCCCGAACAGATAGTGCAAAGAGGTCGTGTAGGCAAAGCCGAAAGGTATATTAGGTGAGTTCGGGAGGAAGGCACAACGGAGAAGAGTCATAATTCAGGTCACCCTCGTGTTACCACAGTGATGGAAGGTAGTACGTACAAGCAGTGCTTATGCCGTTAGAGACGAATTGTACCCGAGAATGAAGCACACGAATCGCTGAGTGTAGACTTCTGTCTTCTGGGTTATGTGTTCGAACTCCAGCCTGTGGGATTAACTTCGCCGCTCATAACAAAATTCGGTTATCATTATACAGGAACTCTAACTTCATGAGTAGACTAGTTTGGACAGCTTTAATAATAACACTGACAGATAATGACAGTCACGGCTTGTAATTATCAGTTTAAACTAAGTCAAAGGTAAATTAATAACGAAGTAGGACTGGTTTCAGGATACGTCTTTAGCTAATTAATTTACAGTGTTGCTGACTTGTCACTGAAAAGAGGGCAGATAATAAACAGATCATATATATATATATATATATATATATATATATATATATATATATATATATATATATATATATATATATATATATATATCAAATTAAAGTATCAGTCGGAAAAAACAATATATAGGTTTGTTTCTCTTAGTTACAAAAAATATGCTCGCATCCTCAGGCTCGTCACCTGGAGCAAATGGCATCTCATGTCAGTACTACCAACCGTCCGTATGACAGAAAGTGGAACATCCTAAAACATGAGCCTTTCAACAGAAGTTTTCACCAAGTTCACGACACGACATTTGTCTATGGTTGTACCTGTGGTCACCATTGCTGCTGGTGATAAGTATTTAGGTGGATTTGGCTGGAGCAATCATCAACCTGTTTTCCTCAATTCTTGCATGATGAGTGCTGCATCAGTGTTGTTGCAGTGAACAGGCTCTGTCTATGTTGTGATGTGTGGATATTATGGTTACATCATCTGGATGTGACAAAGTTTGTGGGCGGTTGAGGTGTAAAAATATTATGCATCAAGAGGTTGAAAAATTTAGGTCAACGAATGGAAAACAGTGGAATTTCGTTACGGAAGTTTCATGTTTACAGTGATTTGCCCCGGAATGTAACATGTCTTTGTCTATCAGATTAGTTAGTGAGTCACAATCCGGTGTTCTCCTTCATGTTCGTATTGCAGATCTTGGTGGTTACTTTGCATAAAGTGATAATATCAAATGCTTTACTAATGTCTGCAGTTGTTCAGGTCTCGCGGAGTTAATGCCATCATATACATGTTGTGTGAGGTTAGTTTTATTTTTCAGCATTCCATTAACACAGAGAGTAGGTCAGCATACTCTCCAATACAGTTTCCTCTAACTGTCAACATCAGAATACATGTACAATATACACCTCACTTTCTACTTCTAAATCTGCAACAACGGCATCTCAACGTCCAGTCTTAAAGTCCCCGATGGGTGATGGGAACCATAAAATCACCCACCATCCGCCCTTCTCCCAGTGACGGCCAAGAAAAATGTATGGAACCACTATTGGACTAATTTCTTGTGTATTTCTGCAACATTCGTGGCCATTCATCCAATTTTCTCTCTCTTGAACCCCATCTCTCTTCCTCTACACCTCACCTGGGATTTCATTCTCTCAGGATATATCTTGAAAGATCGTGTTACCTCTCTTGTAAATTCTGCCTCCAAGACAGTAGATGTGCTACGCCGACTCCGTGTCTTCTTTACCACGGCACAGTTGTTGACTTTATGCAGGAGTTTTAATAGTCCCTGTGTAGATTACAACTCTCATGTGTGGGAAGGCTCCTCACATACAGCTCTTGTCAACAAGGTGAAGTCAAAGACTTTTTGTCTCATTAACTGTCCTGCTCTTACTAGTTCCCTTCAGCTTCTGTCTCATTAATTCTCCTCCTCTTACTGGTTCCCTTCAACCTGTCTCTTCACCTCCCTGTTGTATCTTTATCTCTTTTTCACCACAACTTGAATGGGGACTGCACCGCTGTACTGTCTGCTTGCATCCTACCACTACGGCGGGGCATGTAGCACCCGTCTAGCAGAAAACTCTCACCCCTTTTCTGTCCAACTCTCAAATGCAAGAGTTAACCGTTACTCCCAATCCTTCATGTATGCAACAGGTCAACTCTGAAACTGTCTTTTTCTCTGTATTTCCCACTGCCTATGACCCCCAATCTTTTAAACGCAGTGTGTCCAGGCATCCCGAAATTAAGGGATCTTGAATTTGGCTCTCTATTATCTTGTTTTTATTTTTTTCTTTGAGGGAACACTCTTGCCGACTACCAACCTTTGATTCCTTCTTCCTTGCATAACAAAAGTTAGCAAGGCATTTGTGGAGTGTGGTTCTCTAAAGCCGTGGTGTGAGTGAATAATGGGGACAGGAGGTGTGACTTGTTATGATTTTGGCGATTAGTTATCGTCGATGGTGCGCTAAGTAGTTGTTTGGGTCAATACTGTACAAAGTAGCTCTGGGTCCTTGTTTGGTTTCAGTATATCGGCAATTGTTCCATGTTCTTAAATGCTGGGAATTTTTTAATGTGTGTACTCGTATGACTAGTTGCTGATATTTGTGGGGGCCCAGATGCTGTGTGGTCCTGAGTGTTGTTGATGCATCCGGCCTGGTACTTATAGTGTTTTTGCTTTCTTGATGTTACATATCTGTTCCGCATTAAAGGGGGTTACATTGTGTTTGAGTGGAAAGAACTCCCTACACAGAGAAGACTTTTATTGACTCTGCCAGTTGGTGTAAGCTAACGTATGTTTGGGTAGTGGTCCACAAGTTTGTTTGCCTGTTCTTTGTGTGAGGAGGTGCGCTGAGAGTTGTTGATGGTGACGTGAGTCTTGGAAGTTTGTGATTTAGTAATGTTACAGTGTTTGTGTTTTGTATCGCTGAGAGGGATCTGCAGTGTTGCTGAAAGTACTTAATAAGGCTTTCAGTTTTGTCCGTTTTCATTGTGGTAATTTTGTCAATTTCAATGCTTAATTGCAGAAATCTTTTGATGGTGTCTCGTGTGTGTGGAAGAAGGAATTGTATTTAAGTGAGTTGCGTTGTTTTATGAAGCGAGCGATCTCTGCTGCCTCATGAAATTTGGTGCTTGTCTGCGTTAAACATAACGTAAAATATCATAATGAGTCTTTAAATGTTGGGGTCAGTTGTCTTGCTTTGTGTGCTGAAGTCTTGTTCAGTTTCTTTGGTAAAATTTGTTTAGTCTGATTACTTTTAGTTTGTGTAAGTGATGTGCGATCGCTCTGGTAGGGGGTGTATCTTTATGGTGACAATGATGCTTGTTTTGACTGTTGTATCAGGCAGTGTCTTTAATTTTAGAATCATCATCAGTGATACAACTAGGCATTTACATTAGGGTTGTGAGCCAGGGGGGTTGTATTGCATTGATACTGGGAAATGTAAAGTATATGACGATATCTTGTTTGTGACTAGAGTTTACAGTGGGTGACTACATTTCTAATGTGGTGTCATCCTGGAGGAGCGTTTGTGTTGCCTGTGTTGTGTGTTTGTAGAGGATGGGTGGATGAATCTAAGTGATGCCTCCCCCATGAACATCAGTTTCGTCTGTGCGAATGTAGGAGTAGCATCTGTTGTGCGGAGTCTTGTGTGTCTGTGGGAGTGTGGTTTCTTTTAGGAGTCCAATATGCATGGTGTGTAAATGAACAAGTTCGTTGTGATTTAGAGCAGAGGCCATCGATATTGAGCTGGAATATGTTTATGTTGCTCGTTTAAAGCAGTGCATGTCTAGTGTGCGTTTGTGTTGTAGATGTTGTGTTTGTGTGGCGGGGCTGAGCTGTGTTGCTAGTGGCTGTGTGAGTATATGGGAGGGGTTATTGGAAGGGTGTGGGGGGAATAGTGTTTAGTGTGACTGGAGAAGTGTTTGTGGAGGTGCTACATCTGTCAAATACCCATGTACTGTGGTGTCGTCTGATATTTGTTAGCGTAGCGCATGTGGTGTGTATCTCTTCTCTCAAGAATTGCATTGATCAGATCACATGCTCATTTAGACCTGGTGACGTGAAGGGAGTAAAGTGGGCAAATGTTTTATGTTTGTGGTGTGGGACTGCTCTCAAGTGTCTGTGGTAAGTGTGAGAAGGAGGGCAATGACTGCTGGAGAATAGCTTCCCTTTGTGTAAAAAAACAGCATGAAGAGCAACTGCCCCCATGCGGGAAATGACGCCCCGCCACATTGACCGAGATCCTCCTCGCAGGATAAGAGAGGTTCATTTCACAGGCTGAGGTCGCAGCTGTTCCTCCTTGACTGGGACGCACAGCACCACCTCGAGAAATCTCCTGTCCAGCGCCCACCATGGTGGTTATGTGCTTTGATGACCATTATGCAGCCGATTGGCATAAACTTTTTTTTTTTTTAAACTAAAATATCATTTTACTTACAGCTTAGCGTGAATGGAGGACTTACGGAAAGCTTCAACCTAAAGAATGGAGACAATAGTGTGAAGGTGGACAAAGCTGATGTAAATGGGTCAGTGTATATCATACAGTGCCTTCACGACTGTGATAACACTCACACATCTAGTGCAACATATCCTCCTGTCTCCGCCATCATTCCAACTAAAGGCTCAATATATGACACGCGTGAGTATAAGAAGTGCTCTAAGCTAATCTAATATACTATAATCCTGTGTGTGTGTGTGTGTGTGTGTGTGTGTGTGTGTGTGTGTGTGTGTGTGTGTGTGTGCATGCGCAAATTAACCTGCTGGTGGAGGTTGGTGGCCATGTGGGTGAGATAAGCAGGTGGGGATGATTGGATGAGTGAGCAGGGTTGACTGGACTGGTGGGCGGGATGGTGTACAGGGGGGGGGGGGATAGGTGTGTGGAGTGTTTGGGCAGATAGGGTGGGTAGGGGCAGATAGGGTTGGTAGGTGGGTTAATGGAATGGGTGAGTGGGTGGGTGCATGTGTAGTGGGAAAATAGCCCCATGAGATTGTCCATGGTTGGAATAGGTCTGTGTGAGGAAACTGATCCGTGGAGAATGTCACTAGGGAAATAGGGTCGAGCAGAAATCCACTGGACAGAATTTAGTCCATGGGGGAAACAGGTCCATGAGAGAAAATCTATCTACAAATTCCAGTGTTTCCTGTTAGGGAGACAGGTGGTCCGTGATTGAATATGGGTTCATGGTGGAAACAGGATCAAAGTCGAAAATAGGTACATAGGGAGGCAAGGTACAAGCAGGAAAACAGTTCCATGGAGGGAATATAGGCTGGTGGGATTCCATGAAGACAGCAGGTCCATAGAGAAAATAAGTGGAAAATGGGTCTATGGTGAAAATAGGTCCAAGGCAGAAAATCTGTGCACGGAAGGAATAGCTCCATGGGAAAGAATAAGTCTGGAAATTTTGGCCATACCTGAAACAAAGCCAATGGTGTTTTAAATAGGCTATAGGTTCATGAGATAAAACACAGCAGGTCCATGAAGGGAAATTTGTCGGTGTGGGAACAGGTACCTGGGCGATAGGTGGGTGGATGGTTGACGCTTAGGGGGTGTAGCTGAAGCTGGGTTTATACTCGTATGCTAGTTCATAATAAGGACAGGAGGCTTGTTAACTAAGCCTGGGATGTTTTGTTTTATTCTTGCCGCCTACTGAGAATTAGACGAGTATTCAGATTTAGATAGACCTTCCACATTGGATAGATTAGATACAGCATTAATGCACCTTGTCCATAAAAGAGATCTTTCCCAGGCTGAATAAACTCATCTGATAGCAGCAAGAGGATAATGCATAGGATGCCACCCAGAGTAATGTGTTATTAAAGACCCAGTTTTATTCATGGTCCTCTTTTAAAACTGATGCTTAAACAAAATTTACTTTTAACCCCGTTTAGTCCAAGTACGTACAGTTGTGAGTCACGGTTTCTGTTCAGCCTCAAATTAGCCCTTGGATGAATGTTGTACTAAGGGTTTCAAACGCAACGAGAAACTAGATGGTAGTTGAAAGCCTTTCTCAATTGCACGAGTGACAATGCCATCGGGAATTGTTTCTTATGCGATGTGGCAAAGATTCAAGCGACCACCATAAGACTGAACAACAGGTCTTTGTTTGTTATCAGACTCTGGCTACGATTTCGACCAGTCAGGGGTAAGACCGGAGGCTGAACAGAGATTATGCTTCACGATTGTACTTTACCATTATATTCTTGCCATCCCTGGACGATTTCATTCATTTGAAGAAGGATTTAAGTGAAGGGGGTAATTAAGGGTGCAACTAACTCCTACGTTTCATAGAATGCATCCCCGAATGGAAATATTGGGTGGGAGAGAGACACACAGGTTAGTGCTTGATTTCTTTATGTTACCTAACGTTTCGGGCTGCACAGAACCCATCCTTAGAGCAGCCAGAAACGTTAGTGAAAATAAACAATTCAACCGCTAATCTGTGTCCCTCTCCCATGCACCATTGCCACTTGTAATGGATCACCTACGTATCCCCAAATGAACCAAATATTCTGGATATGGCAAGACTAACGTATAGAAGACGTTCCCAGATCCCAGAAGTATAATAAAGGTATTATTTAACATCTCACGTAAGGTTGCATTGTAGTCGTAATAATTAAATAAAAAGTACATCACCAAAAAAGAAGAGGTCAGTGAACAGGTATATTTTTTTCAGTACAATTATCCTTTCAGATCCATGAAATTCTGTTTATATTCTTTCTGCCTTCAGACGATTTCATTCAGCCTACGGAGAGAAATTAGGTGGTGATGCGGTTAATGGAGAGTGTAATTTACCTCGTCACTATAATTTTCCCCATAAAGATAACAGGGTGTGGGTGAGGCAGGGTGAAGAAGGGTGTGGATGGGGCTGGGTATGGGTGAGGCAGGATGATGAGGGGTGCGAGTGAGGCAGGATGATGAAGGGTGTGGGTGAGGCAGGGTGAAGAAGGGTGTGGGCGAGGCAGCATGAGGGTAAGGCAGGGTGCGAGTGGGGCAGAATGAAGGGTGTGGGTGAGGCAGGGTGAAGAAAGGTGTGGGTGAAGCAGGGTGAAGAAGAGTGGAGGTGGGGAAGGATGAAGAAGGGTGTGGGTGGGGCAGGATGTGGGTGAGGCAGGATAAAGGTACGGCAGCAGGATTTATAAACCAAATTTGTCAGCGAACTATAAGGGTTAATTCTAGAACCTCACCAATCCTATGATCCATTTGTAGTAGAGTTCTTCTTGCCTCCGGACGATTTTACTCAGCCGCGGGGACCTTATCATGCTGGAGGGCATGCATTTACTCCTCATCAACCTCTTCACTACCAGGCGGCTTTCCTTAATAAATCGTCTGGAGGCAGCAAATGTTATGTACAGAATATGGCATCGTAGGACAGGTGAAGAGTTTTGTTTTATTTTTGCTTTATTTCAGATGATTTTATTTAGACAAGGCGGCACGTTTTCGAAACTACGAACTAAGTGAGTTAGAACCTCAGGCAACTCTTACAAAGCTGAATGAATTTGCTAAAAATCGCCTAGAGGTAACATAAACAATAATACGTCACTGTAGTAGAGGAGAAAAATATCAGCAATTGATCACTATATCAGCCAGCAATTATTAACACTCTGGCTCCTGTCACTCATCACCATCTGAATGATATCATCTGCCGTTACCAGCAAAAATGCGAGAGTTTGTTTTCCTACATTAGGGGGGTTAAAATATATCCTGTTTGATGTATTCAGTCACGCAGGGCAGCGTTGCACCGGCCGTCGCGCTGCAATGCGAACCAGATGTCTCGAGCGTGAAAGTGTGGGGGGGTGAGTGAGAGGTTGTCGCCACTCCACGTCGCTCTTGGTACTACTGCACTTTGAGTTGTGTCTCTCATGCAAGAGGCGACAACTATGAATGGTTTAAATCCTCTTCATTTAAAGAACGAAACGACTTTATTTACATGTAAATTTTCCTTGTAGTTACATACTTTATGCGCGATTTGAACAACAGCGCGGTAGGAATGAAATATTTGTTACAATATCATCCTCATGTCTTTAATAACAAGTTTTTGTATATTGAAAATATGGGCTCTACTGATTTATAGTGCCCGTGTTGAGTGTTAAATGTTATTCCCACGAAGACCATTGTTTGTGCTCTTACTTCTGTGAACAACCATCCATCTGACCTCTGCGATGTCTTCCATTGTCTTCTAAACTGGAAGAATTAGGGGAAGAAAGAATATTTTGAGCTGAAGGGCACTCAGTTTGTTGATATTGCACAAATATAGGTTACATCATTCTCACAGCATTATGGAAACATATTTATTATTATCATTTAAAAGTTATATATCAAGAAATTATGAATACTGTTGTCAATGATGCAAGAAATAAATTACAAAATAATATAACGGCATCTTTTCCATTATTATATTTTAAAAAGTAAGGTATCTAAAATGAGAAAGAATTAGGGTGTGAGCAGGAAGCAGGGCAATGAAATGGCGAGGGACAGGGCGATATGGAGGCGATTTGTCTGTGGCCACCCCTTACGGGATTAAGGCGTCTGGCAATAGATAGACAGATAGATGGATAATTTACCCCCACTACTGCAGGACCGATCCTTAGTGCTAAGTCCTTAACACAGCCCAGTTGTGTGCTTGGTCTAATTCAGTTATTTTTGCATATTGACTATTTATTTATCTGTCTATACCTGTATGTGTGTACGAGTATATGTGTGTGTATGTAAGCATGTATATCCCTTTCCTAACGTACTTATTTGCCAATTTCAGAGTCCGGCAAAGGCAACAACACTACCATAACTCTGCTTATTGTCCTCTTGGTGATACTTGCATTGTCCACTGTGGTCCTCATCGTGGTACTTGTCCGCATGAAACAGGTAACGCACTCACCCTTCCTTACCCACACCCTGCCTTATCCAAACCCTGCCTCACCAATACCCTGCCTCACCTACACCCTGCCTCACCCACACCCTGCCTCACCCACACCCTGCCTCACTTACACAGTGCCTTTCCCTGCCCCACCTACAGCTTGCCTGGCCCTCACCTGCCTCACCCATACTCTGCACTACCCTCACCCTAACACTCGCTGCTTTACCCTCACACTGCCTTACCCTCACCCTCCCTCATCCACACCCTGCCCTAACCTCACCCTGTCTCTCACATCTTTCTTCATCCTGCTTCACCCAAACCCTTCCTTACCCTCATACTGTCTCACCCGCTCCCTGGCTCAGTCACACCCAGCCTCACCCACACCCTTCTTCACACTGCTTCACCCTTAGTCAGCCTTATCCAGCTTCAACCCCATCCTGCCTCACCTTTACCCACCGTCGCCAACCTCCTGCTCCTGCCTCACCGTGCTTCATTTTTACTCTGCCTAACTCTGCCAGACCCACAAGGCATTCTCACTCTGTCTCACCCTTACCCTTCGTCATGCTGCTTCACACTGCCTCACTCTTTTTCACCCCCACCCTGCCATACCCATACTGTGACCTATCCTCAACCCACCCCACCCACACGCTGCCTCACCCACACCCTGCCTCACTCTCGCACTGGATCACCCTCACTCTTTCTCACCCTCACGCTCTTTTAGTCTTACCCTGCCTCAACTACATCCTACTTCATCTACAGCCTGCCTCACCCTGCCTCACTCGCACCCTGCATTTATTTCACCTTTCCTCACTACTACACTGTTTCATTCTCACCCTAACCCTGCCTCACCCTTACACTGCCTAATCCTCACGCTGCCTCACCCTCACTGCCTCACCCACATCCTGCCTCACCCTCGCCTTGTCTTGCGCACCTTCAGTTCTGTCCCATCACTCGCTATTCTGCCCTTTTCGTCACGGCACTTCACCCTCTTCCTACAGTCGTCTCCTTTCCTCTTTTTCTGTAGAGGTGGTGGTGCTGGAAAGGGCTTGTTCTCTCTCTCTCTCCCTCTCTCTCTCTCTCTCTCTCTCTCTCTCTGTTACATCAAAGGTATACAGGTAAATGTCGGCATCATCACCCTGACTGAAAAATTTGCTTATGACTAAAATTTCAGAGATTGACAGTAAACCAGATGTAGTGCACAGAGTCCTGATTAAGACGTGAATGTTTTGAACGTTGGCAGATGCTGTTGAACCCAACAAGTGGAAGGATATGCACACTGGTCCTTCAGTCCAAGAGCAATCAGTAGTAATGACTTGAAGAAAGACCTAGGTGTACTAATCAACAGTGAACTCGTGTTCTCCAGGCAGTGTACTGATCAAGAAAAAAGAAAAAAAAGGATGATTCTAAGTTATATAAAGTCATTTTAAGTACAGACATGAGATAGTCCTGTCTATATAATTTTCTCCTAAGAGTGGTTTTGAAAAAAAACAAAAACAAAAACTGCAGTTCTTGTCGCTGCTCCTGCAGAGGGACATAGCAAGGCCTGAGTGAGTCCAGGCAAGTGCTGTTATACTGATGTCATTTATCAGGCACGCTAGTTACCAGAGAACACTGCAGGCACTGGCCCTATTTTAGCTAGGCAACAAACTGAGGTTTTTGGAGTCGTTTCTGAATCTGAAATTATCAACTACCAGCACGCACTATATTAATTTGAAACTTCTATCTCCATACATTACATAATCTGCAATACCTGGAATCAGCTGCCAGCAGAGGTAGTTGGTAGTTCCTTAATACAGCAGATCAAGACACGGTTAGAAAAAAAATTACTAGGTCTTACTTAGTGATGTATTGAACGTTTTCTCCTTTCCTATAAAATTTCATGAAAAAAAAAAAAAATGTGGTTCGGGGTGCTTCTATTCCCGTGTCAGAACTACAGAGGTCAGAGGTGGGCGGTGTGTCATCTTTTTTGTAGCTACTAATCTGTCACTGTTACTGTAGAATGGCAGCCCGTCCCCAGTAACTTTATACATGGTACCTCCTAGACATGGGTCACCAAGACATCTTTGGAAGTACTGTTTCTTGTTACGAGTCTCTCTCTCTCTCTCTCTCTCTCTCTCTCAAAAAAAAAAAAAAATAATAATATATATATATATATTGGAAAAAAAAATTATCATCAGCATTCGAGGAATAGAATTCACGAGAAATACACATCGAGAATAACGCAGTAAGCCAGAGAGAGGATAGCGTTTATCAGGCAACCACTCCCTACATACAAGTCAGCATGTTGTGGGGTCGGCTCAACCTGCTAAAATGAGAAACAGATACATTGGCTTCTCCTTGAAATTACCAATCAAACACTCAATCAATGGACGTGAAAAAGATCGCACACTCTAAAGGGTGAAATGGGTTATGGGAAGTAGAACATGGTGCGCGGTAGACAGTGGCAACGCTGACTGGGCCGCCTCCACAGCAGACGAGAATAATCAGGCGCAGTATTCGAAAGCTTGGTGCAATACAGCTTTTCCATGTGGCTGCTATTGTAAATGGGAAGAACATGGCAAGTTAGCTTAACAGGTGGCAGAGCAACTTTAAGATGCAATATCTATCTATCTATCTATCTATCTATCTATCTATCTATCTATATATATATATATATATATATATATATATATATATATATATATATATATATATATATATATATAAAATTCATGTGCACTTCATTGCTAAAAGGATGGTATAAAATGTAGCAGTTGGTATAAAATATAGCAGTGGACCAGGGGTTGGTGATAATTTTAGACAACAAATTTCTGACGAAACAGGAAAGGGAAACCTAGATAAGATAATATCGCGTGATGGTGTTGCAACAAATGTTATGAGCTGAGGACTGCTTCATGCCCCTCCAGGCCACAGAACGCCAGACGTATTTTGTTCATACTTCTGCCAGATGATCTGATTCGATTTAAAAAGAATGCCAATGATTAAAAGAGTCCATGAAGACTCTATGTAGCCTTCAGAAAATTTCACCAAAGTTCAGTGAGATAATTTACAGATGTTAATACATAAAGAATGTCACTGGATTTAAATAGTTAACCTTTACAGCCAGGGTATGTCAACATTTTACTCTTACGGCTGCGAGACGGATTCTTCCGATTGATGAGAGATCCCACCAGTTAGGAAGGTTAAAGAAGGTGACATCAAACTCTAAAGATCTGTTGGAAAGGGAAGGAAAAAAGTAAAAATATTGTCCTATGACTAATGGGTTGAACTAATACAGCAGGTTAGGTTTGTATTCATATCTGCATTTGTTAGGTTGGTGGGACGTATAACAGAATATTTATTGATGATGATGGTGACGGTGGTGGCGACGGGGTGATGATGATGAATGATGATGATGATGATGACAGCAACGAAGATGGTGGTGGTAATGGTGACAGTAGTGAAGGTGATGATGGTTATTGTACTAATGCTGAAGATGGTTCTGAATAATAGTGATGCTGATGATGATAATTTATAAAGATAGCAGTGTCGTAATGATATTAATGATGAAGGCTATGGTGGTGATGATTAGTGAATATAATGGTGGTGGTGGTGGTGGTAGTGGTGGTGGTGACGGTTTATAAAGATGGTAGTTGTGGTAATGGTGATGGTGATGGTAATGATTTATGAAGAAAGAAGTGGTGGTAATGATGATAGTGATGATGGTGATGCTTAATGAAGATAGATATGATCGTAATGGTCATGAAGATGGTGGTGGTGGTGATGGTTTATTAAGATATAGGTGGTAATGATGATGGTGGTAGTGTATTAGTAGTAGTAGTTGTTCCCTAGGCAGTCTGGCCGAACAGCCCCGAGTCCCTTAGGAAGGCCATGGCCTAGACCGGGCTTTCCCACAGAGCTCTCAAAGAGTGTATGTTGTGTTGTTGGCGTAGGTGATTGTGTGCAATGCAGTCTTCCATAAAGTGCTTAATAGTATGGGGTGCTGTGTTGCATCCTGGACAGGCATCAGCGATGGAGTCATCCAGCCTCTTCTGGTAGCTTAAGAGGGCTGGATGGTGCCCACATCTCAGCCTGGCCAGGTGGACACTGTCCTCACGAGCGAGATAGGATTCAGAAGGGTGGATGTCAGGGGGCCGTGCATGCAGCTGTGTGTTGTCTTTAAGTGACTGAATGGAGCGGCAAGTGATCTGAGTGTGGATATGCTTCTGGAAGCTGGTCTGAGGTGGGCGAGGGGGGAGAGATGACAGTATTTGTGTATGGTATCGTGTGCTGGGTGTTGTTTTGATGTTCCTTGGTGTGGACGGATGTGCTGCCATGTACTGTAGTGGATGTTGTGGGTTTGTGGAGGCTGCAGCAAGAAACTGGGTGCCTCTCATGTCTAGGTGATCCTTGACTTTGAGGACATTGGTTTCTTGATGTAGGTGGTCTGTGGGTGTAGTAGCTGTGCAACCTGTGATTATTTTTAGGGCCTTGTTCTGTATGGTCTGTAGAGTGTTGTAGTGTGTTTTGGTCAGGTTAGAAGCCCAGGCAGGGCTTGCATAATTCATCACTGAACGTATGTATTGTTTGCATACTGTGGTGGTGGTTTCTTTGTTGTGTCCGAATGTTGTATGGGCAAGTGATTTCAAAGCATTGAGTCTTGGTGTTATTTTATTTTAATGTTTGTGATGTGTTGTTTAAATGACATTGATGTATTGTATGTTACACCAAGGATTTTGTGTGTGTGTGTGTGTGTGTGTGGTAGGGGAGTGTTGTTTATGGTGAGGTGTGGGATGTGACTGTGTTCTGCTGCCCAATTTGTGAGAAGAGTCACTGTAGATTTGGCTGGGGCTATTTTGAGCCTGTTTGTGGTGAACCATTCATGTAGTGTGTTGAGGTAAGGTTGAATGATGTGTGCAGCTGTGTTTGCGTTTTGGTGTGTACATGTAAGTGTTATATCATCTGCATAGGAAGCTATATGTATATGTGGTGTGTGGGGTGTGGGTACGTCGTGCATGTATAGATTAAATAGTGTAGGGGACAAAACAGATCCTTGGGGGACGCCGTTTGTGAAGTTTCTTATGTTAGAAGACTGACCGGCAAAAGTTACGTGTGCACATCTGCCTGCTAAGTAGTTTGCCAGCCATCTTTTTGTGTTATTGTGCAAGTTTGTGTTGAGTATTTTGTTTGTGAGGTTGTGGCGGGGGATGGCATCAAAAGCTTTGCTAATGTCTAGTGTGACTAGGAGTGTTCTGTGTGGTGGCCTAGCTGAATTTATGCCATCGAAAACTCTCTGTGTAAGGTCTGTAAGAAGGGTGTTTGTGGAGTGTAGTGGCCTAAAGTCATGTTGTGACTGGGCTAGGGGAATGTGAGGTGTGACTAGTTGTAGTATCAGTCGTTCAGTGACTTTAGAGGGGGTGCAGAGGAGTGTGATGGGGCGATGTGAGGAGGGTAACGTGGGGTCTTTGTTGGGTTTAGGGATAGTGATGATATTGCCATGCTTCCAGATGTTGGGTATTATGTTGTGTGAGTAGCTGTAGTTTGATATGTTGGTGAGTGCTTGTATGCCTTGTGGTCCTAGGTGTTTAAGGTGAATGTTGCTTATGTTGTCTGGTCCACAGGCAGATGAGTGCTTGAGGTTGTTAATGATGTGCTTCGTCTGGTTGTAAGTGAAAGGTGCGTAGTCTGGGTCTGTGGGGAACTGTCTCTTACGTCTGATGATACGTCGGTCTTCCGGATGGGGGGTTAGATGGCTGACTTGTGAAAAGTGATTGATGAGAGTGTTTGCTTGTTGTTTGTTTGAAGGTATGGTGTCTGTTGTTGTGATGGCAGCGTGTGATTGTGTGGTGTTGCTGTTGGAAAGTGTGATGTTGTTTAGTGTTTTGTAGAGTTTGCTGATGTTTGTTCTGTGGTCAAGTGTTTGGAGGTAATTTTTCCAGTTTAGTGTTTGCTGTTCTGATATTTTACTGTTTATCTGAGTGTTGAGTTCTTGTATTTGTTGTATGGTGTCTTGTGTACGGGGTGTTGGGGAGTGTCGCAGTGTGTCCCGTTGTCTGATGAGGCCTTGAATTTCTGGTGTGAAGTTGGGGTTGTGTCTCTTTCTGTTGCCTCTTTGGATGTGTCTTTTGTCTGCGTTTTGTAGTGTTGGTGATGGTTGAAGACGTTGGTGGTAATGATGATGGTGGTAGTGGTGGTGATGATGGTGGTGGTGGTGATGGTGATGATGATGGTGATGGTTTAAGATATAGATGGTAATGACGATGGTGGTGGTGGTGGTGATGATGGAGATAGTTAATGATCCCAGCAGTGACGGTAAAAATTATGATGGCCCTGCTGTAGCACACTGAAGATAGCAGTGATGGTAATGGTGATGAAAATGGTTGTGGCGGTAGTGGTGTGATGGATCAAGATGATCGTGGTGATAGTAATGATGATGTTAATACAGGTAGTGGTATTTGGGGTGGTGATACTGATGGCAATAATAATGATGATGATGATGATGACGATGATGGTAGTTATCAGTTCCTTGTACGAGTAGACCTTATCCACATTATTAGTTACCTCTTCATTCATTATTACATTTAGTGAATTCTGCCAGTGTCCACATGCAACAAGGATATTGTTCCGCTGTATAACCTGCACGGTTATGAAACTTTTAAACAACTTACCAAAAACTAGAAAGCACTCAAAGAGCGCATACCTCGGCCAACCTCATCGTCACCAAAACAAAACTCTAAAAATCTGGCTGTAGTTTTCAGACTGTGCCTTGACAGAAACCACGACTGGATCCGTTATTCATCAGAGAAAAATAATCAATGATGGATTTAGAAACAACTACAATGTATCCGTGAAAACAGTAAAACATCATTTACATACAGTTAGACAGTCATTATTGTCAAACAAAAAGAAGTAAACATTAGTTTTATAGACATTTTAAAAATCAGCAAAACTTCCCTTTCTCGATAAAAAAAAAAAGTCTGGATCCGCAACTAGATCCGGATCCGCATCAAATTCTAGTAAACTTTTCCTTCACTAATGGGCTAGCCCGTCAGAAAATTTCATCGAAATTTTACTGTATATATATATATTTTTTATATTTTGTGGACAGACAAGCAGACAGACACAGGTGATCACAAAAAATCCGCCCATCTTCATTGGCGAAGGTAAATAGTGTGTCGGGCTTCGAAGATCGCACCGCTGGATTTCAAAAGCCTTTGTTCGGTGTTTCATTATTATAATGAAATGGACTCCTATTAATGACCGTAACTGTATATCTCTGAGGGAAGTGGTTCTCAGACTATAGGTGGCCACAGGAATTGCCATGGGTCGCAGAGAAATGGGCCCCTAATCTCGTCGGGTAAGGAAGCTCCATGACACCTATTCCTAAGCGAATTATTCTGCTTACCTTTTTTTTTTTTTTTAAATGCAAGGAAGAAGGAACCAAAGGCCAGGATCCCGTAAATTGTTCCCTCCAAGAAAAAAGAAAATCAAGGTAACAGAGAGCCAAATTCCAAGATCCGTACATTTCGAGATGCCTGGACACCCTGCGTTTGAAAGACTGGAGATCATAGGCAGTAAGAAATACAGACAGAGGAAGATAGTTCCAGAGTTGACCTGTCGCATATATAAAGGACTGGGAGTAACGGTTAACTCTTGCATTAGAAAGTTGGACAGAAAAGGGATGAGAGTTTGTTGCTAAAAGGGTGTTACACGCCTGTCGTAGTGGTGGAGGGATGGAAGCAGATAGTTCAGAGGAGCAGTGACCTTACTGTCCTCTTCTATATTAAATAAAATCTTCCATTATCATCACACTGCATAAAAAACGAACAAAAGGGTACAAATCACTCTTATTCAAAAATAAATCACTAAAGAAAATGTGATATGGAACCGCCTTACCTGATAATAATTCGAACCATAGAATAGGTACAATGCTTCCAAGAAATTTTGCATGGTTGATGTTATATTTATCGTTATTGCCCATTAACATTCCTAATAACTACACTAGACTGTATACTTGTTACTCTACGCACAGTACGGGCAGAACGCTGTTACCTGTGTGTGTGTGATTCGGGGAAAGGTGAGTGTCGCGAGCCTCTACCATCACTGTTTGTGGGTTGCGCACCAAAAACTTAGCGAACCATTGATCTAGGTTAATATCAAAACTATTAAGCCTCATCCTCTAGTCTCATTTGGCTTGCATAACCTATTTGTCTAATGATGGTTATGATGATTATGTTTTTCTTGATGATGGTGGTGATGATGGTGGTGATGGTGATGGTGATGATGGTGGTGGTGGTGGTGATGATGGTGGTGGTGGTGACGATGGTGGTGGTGGTGATGATGGTGGTGGTGGTGACGATGGTGGTGGTGGTGACGATGGTGGTGGTGGTGACGATGGTGGTGGTGGTGACGATGGTGGTGGTGGTGATGATGGTGGTGGTGGTGATGATGGTGGTGGTGGTGGTGGTGGTGGTGATGGTGGTGGTGGTGGTGGTGGTGGTGATGGTGGTGGTGGTGATGATGGTGTCGTTTACAATGATGATAATGATGATGATGATGGTAATAATAACGCTTGCTTTCTCCACAGAAAACTGCAGCAGGTAACAACATGCATCTCACCTCAGATCCAGGTATGCTCTCTCTCTCTCTCTCTCTCTTATTATTATTATTATTATTATTATTGTTTTTATTATTATTATTATTATTATTATTATTATTATTATTATTATTATTATTATTATTATTATTACGCATTGTTATTATATTATTAGGTATCCGACTCTGAACACTTATTCCATGATCCCTTATCTTAGGCCCAGCAGTCCTCTTAAATGCGGTGCTTCTTTGGCACTACGGCACTAATACCCACCATCCATTCTGAGTACATTCTAGGACTGTATCATTTAGGCCTGGTGTGGTTGGTAATTGTCTCCTCATTTGAACTGTACAATACTAAGAACTAAATGACTTGCCCAAGCTCATGGTCGTAAGACATATTGATCAAATGCCTCGTAAGGGATTCGAAAATGAAAGACATGCTCCCCCATCCCCCTTCCCTTGACAGCCAGACACCACCATTATTTACTCCGTTAGTTTATTGGCTGTTTTCTATTAAGTATTGTTACCAACTAGGAGATTTTGCTCAGTTTAAGAGAGCTTTCCAACCAGCGATAAAAATAATGAAGGCGTTCCCAAATCCCTCCCGCTGGAAAAATGATCTTGAGCTAAACTGAACTGTGAAAAAAACGGTACGTGATCGGATTAAACTTTATAACAGTCAGAAAATCCTGTTGAGGTTTAAGGATTTGAGGGAAGCAGGATGGTAAATGTCAGTCGTCTTTGATGGCATTACATTTTATTTGTTTACATAAGGTGAACAGAGGAAGGAAAAACAAATTATATAAAATATAATCCATACACCAGATTACAAGTTTTCTCTACTCATAAAAAATCTGTTACAGGTGGACTTGAACTGCTGAAGGTTGAAGTTTAGGAGGAAACCCTCAATTATCTTTTGGAAATTGAATCTATGCATGGCCGTCACTTCGACAGGGATGTTCTAACCACTACACTACAAATCTCCCAAGCATACTGTAATTCTTGCAGTGTCACTTACTCCTACACACATGGCCAGTCGATTTAAGATAAAGTTTTGTATGGCCCAGTCGGAGTGACGGGGTTCCATACTTTGATCCACGAAAGGTGAATGGAGGAGTAATCTAACATATTACCAACAGTGCCACGAATCGAACCTCGGACTCGTCACACAAGAGCCAGGCCGAATTCCACAGATGTATATAACCAAGGTACCCCCGTCCCCGCTGAGGGCCTGAAAGGGAAGAGACAATCCCCTGGCACTCGGGCAAGAGGAAGCTTTTGATCATACCCAAGGCACATCTGGCAAGGCACACCCACAGAGGAGTCGGGGCTACACCTTGGTTACAAGTATGTGACATGGTGAGACAACTTTTACCTGAACGTGGGACAGTGGAATGCTACCTGGCTCTTATGTGAAGAGTTGTGGGTTCGATTCCTGGCACTGTTGGCAATATGTTTGTTAATTTTTCCCGTGTCAGTACAGGTTTCATTCATTAAGGTGACTATTGGGATTTCTGTTATGGCACCAAGGGAATCTGTCCTGGAAAATAACCTTAAATGTAATGGGCTGTGTGTGTGTGTGTGTGTGTGTGTGTGTGTGTGTGAGAGAGAGAGAGAGAGAGAGAGAGAGAGTTGCATCATTGATTAGCATTTTCAACCCAATGACGTGCCTTCCGTTTATTCATGTTAGCACCCGACGGTTGTATTCAGCTTTGAGGGGAGTTTGAACTGGACTGACTACAGAATTATAAACTCTGTAAGCCACTACACTTACTGGGGTCCTTCTAAAGCTAAATAGAATCATCTTGAGTTCGTTTCATACAGGAATGGTGTGTTAGTATTGGTGGGGTTGTGCTGGTGGATCTTGTGTCAGATTAGTGATGTCAGTATTGAATGTCAAGAAATCAGACTGTTCCCTTCCCCAGCCTAGGATCGAACTAGGATAACATACACAGTGATATTAACCAGCCATATCCAAAAGTACATCGCTAAGGAAGAAGTGTTAGTGAGCTTCCTTGCCCGCCGAGAATATAAGTCCAATCGGGCAGATCACTTCTCTAGCCTCTTGATCATCGCTTCCCTCAGGTATTTCTAATCATGATGAGAACTATTCCTCAGGTGTAACAGCGTCATATTTTACCTATCTAGAGCCCGTTGTGACCCGTGAGTCCGTATTCTTGTGAAGCTCCCTAACACCTATTCCTAAGTCATTTATTTTGCTTACTATACCTTCTCGTCCTCCTCAGTGTACTTAAATTATTCCAATATCACGATTCTCTGCATAAATAACGTACAAAACAATATTAGCCAGCCGTATCCAGAAATAAGTCGGTAAGGAAGAGGTGTTAGGGAGCTTCCTTAACCACCGAGAATACAAGGAATGATGACGGTGCGGGGCATTCTCAGAACTAGAAGCGTAATGTTTGGACTTATGAACTTCGCGACTACAAGCTAGTAGGCGAAGGGCGGTACGCTAAGCACCTTGCCTGGAAAACCCCACTTGCAGCAGTACCAGAATTTGGAAGGTTAAGTGACCCTGCAGCTTTCGCAGCGCCTCATCCCTGGCGATTTATTCCACACAATACACCTGAGTATCCTTTTGCTTGTTATTGTTGCAAACTATAGGGTATTCAAATGATATAAATAACATACAAGGGAATGAGAAGGTGTAACATGTAAATATACTGGTGGGGGCAATGATGTTACGAAATCCTTAGTACCACTCAGAATACAACCCCGTTACTTGGGCGGCAGTGTAGGTTTCACTAAGCGCACAGACGCCTGGTGGTTTAGTGGTTCAAGAACGTTAGTAGGGGTAATGACCTCGTTGTACAATGACCCCCAAAAGTATCGCTTACCTGGGGATAGATGGCTGTGAAAGTGAGAGAATTTTGCAGACGCACATAACTCTATTAACATATTGCATTAAACAAAAACCACCCAATATGTGACGATATAGGTGATTTCCAGTTCTAACAATTACCGAGGACAATATTTACACTTATCACTCGATGTAGTGCTGCTGTCGGGTGTCTGCCCTTTCCTCTCCTCTATCCTTCTTTCCTTCCATCCTCCTCTGTCTTCCATTCCTTCATTCTTTCCTTGTCCTTCTGCCTACGGGTAACTTAACACTCCCTCTTCTGTCTTTCTTTCCTTCATTCTTTCCTCTTCCTTCTGCCTGTGGGTGACTCTACCCTGTGTGATAAGCCAAATGGTTTCCTGTACACCAGGAAACTATTTACTACGCTGCGAAGTAACCATATAACCAAATTTTGGCGCCTGGTGGTTTAGTGGGTAATTATTGCTCTCCAATCGGATTGAGCCGGTGAAGGTTTATATCCAAGGGGTGGTTGGGGTTGATTGCTCATGTAATGCCACTCAGGGATGAGTGAGGCTGGTCACTCTCATCTTAAATGTCGGGACCAGCTGCCTAGCCCCGGGCTCCAACGCTCCTCATGGGGCAACGTAGAATTGGATGATGGATAGATGGATAGATAATTACAGAGCGCCTCATATATCTTTTTTCTTTGTTTAATAATAGAACAGAGGAAAGAACAACATATGAATAAAAAAAAAAAAAAAAACAATCCATGCACCAGATTACTGGCATCCTCCATTCATAAAAATCTGTATCATCTGGACTTGAACAGGTGTAGGTCGAAGTTTGGAGGGGAACAACTCTGGGGAAGCGAGTTCCAGAGAGATGCAATTTGGAGAATTAAAGAATTCTGATAGGCAGAAGTTCTGCAATATGGCTGAGTGACATTCCAGTCATGAGCGCAACCAGATGCCCGTGTAGCACAAATGAAGGCATGGAGAGGTGGCACAATGGACTCAACTTCGACTGAGCGTTTACCATAAAAATATCTGTAAAATAATGCAAAGGAGGCAACATTCCTTCTTACATGTAGGGGAGTTCGTTTATTTATAATAGCAAGGTTATTAATAATTCCAACAGATTGGTTTTGAATTTTATCTAGTTAGTTTAGTGCAACCTCTCCGCATCCATTCCTCAAGAGTGAGCAAAATTCTAGCTGAGAGCGCACATGACTCTTATAAATTATAGGTAACTGCTCGTCAGTGAAGAAGTTAAGGACTGTACAATAATCCTTGTTTCTCTGAGGCGGTTTTAGCAAGTGATCTGACATGAGAGGTCCAGCTGGTCATTGTTAAGTGAAACACCGAGAATTTCAATACTTTTGGAGATGGGAATGTTAGTAGCACTGAAGGTAATATACGAATCTGGCAATGCCAGTCTATTAGTAAATTGTATATACTTGGTTTTACTAGCATTAAATGAGACAAGGTTATTTTGTCCCTATTCAGTGATCTTAGATAAGTCTTGATTTATGGAGATGGCTGCACTGTGTTGAGAGTGAGAGATGTTAAACTTTGTGAATGATACGTATGGTAAGATGGCCGATACATTTTTGGTTACATTACATGCAGATAACCCTTTGAATCCTATGTCGTATTTGCCATTATGTTCTCCCAAACTTTAAGCGACTCCTACCCACACGCCGTCATTATAACTCCAACACCATTCCAAAAAAGAACACGAGGGAGTACTCTTAAATACTCACCATTTTCATGGTTGCCATACCTTGAACCCTTCTACGAATTGTGGTGTAAGTTGCGTAAAAAAGGGTTTAAGATGATCGAGTCATGTGATCTTGACCTTTGATCTGTTGTTCCCAAAATAATAGGTCAACCTCATGTCTGACTCTCAATCTTCCCATCAGTTTTAGTCTACATCACATCATAATTTCTCTAGTTATTTGGTTCACACACAGACACATAGACACATAGAGGTCGAACGTTGACCCTGATCTGTCACTTAGACCTAATCCTTTTTTAACTGAATCCTTTGTTCTTTCGCTTGTCCTAATGGCTCATAAATCAGATTAAACTCTTAAGTTGACCTCGCCATATGACTGTGACATCTGATCTTGTCCTGTGACCTTGCCTATTATATAATTAATGTTCTTGAAACCTATTGCCCTCGTGTTTACCCTACCCACAAGCCTTCCACCAAGTATGATCGAACTCGGATAGAGACTGTTTATGCTGATCTTGCCGGTATAACCCTGACATTTACCCTTGCCCTAAGACCGTGACGATTGACAAAGTGTTCTGAAAATTGACTACCAAATTTTGCTAAATTGGTTCATAACTGTTTATGCTGCCCTTGCCCTGCGACCTTGACCATTCACTGAGTGCTTCGAAAATAGAATCCCTTCGTCCTTGACTAACACTCAACCCTTTCACCAAGTTTGGCCGAAATCAGATCGAAGCGGTTAATACTGATCATATACCCTTACCCTGCGGTCTTCGCCTTTGCCTGATTGTTCTGAAAATCTAAACTTTTCATCCTTGCCGTACCGTGAACCCACAAACCAAAATTGGTCTGAATCGGATTAAAATTATACAAACAAGACCACCCGCCATCTGTGAGCCAAGTAGACTGTAATAAGACTGTTAGATGAAAACTTTATTATGTATCCATCCTGGATAACTCCCAGTTCTGGTTGCGTGACCTGTGAACTCAAGTTGTGACTCTAAACTAATTTTCCTTCTACAATCAATACGTTCTGAGACTTGAGTTATCGGCACAGACAGACACACACAGATACATTTGGTGCGAAAATAATGACCATCGACTTCGTCTACTTGGTTCAGTTAACCACAAAAGTTAAATATACAAATTAACTAAACAAATTAACCTTGCATTTGACACTGACGTGTCATCTCTTGTCTCAAAAACGATAGGTCAACTACTTAGCTAAACATCAACTCTTCCACCATATTATTAAAAACTGATTAAATCTGTTCCAATTGTTTTATTCTCTCTCTCTCTCTCTCTCTCTCTAGAGCTCTCTCTCTCTCTCTCTCTCTCTCTCACACACACACACACACACACAAACATTACCCCGCTCTTGCTTCGCGAGACGGGTGTATTTATAGAGAAGAGTTTGAGTTGTGAAGTATTGGCTGATGTGGAAGAGTGAGTCGTGGTCAAGTGTAATTTTTATTTGGACCAGAATATAACCCTGGCCTTGCTTTTTTCTCAGGTGCCTGGGAACTTGAAGCAGTCAACTCCCACGCCACGAAGACACGTGTGGACAAAGTAAACAGCATCTACGAGCCATACATCCCCAGAGAAAATCATGTGGAGACTATTAACGACATCTACGAGCCTTTCGACCAGATTGCCTAACAGACCTGCAGACACCACTCATCATGACCCCGCCTCTACCGTCCATATTCACTGTGCATTAAGAAACCTCGATGCAACTTCTTTGTTGGGATTTATGGTGCATAGTACGCCATGATATTCTGTTATACATTATATACTAGAAAAAAAAAATCATTATAAGACGAATGTCAAGATGTGTGGGTGGAAAAAGTTCAGAAAGAAAATATTGAAAAATCAGAGAAACAAGAAAGGGGTTGGAATGGGAGGAGATTCATAGTTCTGCCCCTTTACTGCATCCACCAGCTTCAGTCATCTTGCGAGTACAGTGTGGAATGTAATAATGGATGGAGAAGTCCCATTTTTCTTCCATCCTAATAGAACGCTCTCTTGTTTCTGTGAATTATCTTTTATTTCGTCACCTTGTCCATCACTATATCTTAATAGTCATTTTAGAATTTTTTCTTTCTAGTTTATAATCTTTTTAGGGAAGCTAGCTACCATACATTCATTAGTTATACAATAAAACGACTTTTGACTATGGGAATCGTTACCGCGATGACTGATACAGTTTACGCAAAATGTTTACGTGGAATTGGCCAATATGAATCCGTTGAGGTTTACATACTCTTGGAAGAGAACTGACTGCTAGGGAAAGTTTTTAGAGTGTATTCGCGTACTGCAGCTCGAATGCTGCTCTGAGTGTGAAATGAATACTCTCCAGTTGTTACGAAGCGTTTTGGGTCGAAGCACACTCGTGAACGTTATTTGGTTTTATAGATATGGCTGATGAAGAAAATAAGAATGAAAGAACGAAAGTAAAAAAAAAAAAAAAAGCGAAAGAACAAAACCCATATTTTCCCAACCCATTTTCGCAAATCCTAAAAAGGTTAGCGAGGCACTGCAAGTAGCTTTGCTCTTAAGCATTTGGTGGGTGGGAGGAGGCGTGGCAGTTAGTCTGTGTACTTAAAGCTGGGCTTCGTGAGCCTTTTTATGCTGTATTCCCATGTTTCCACGCCAGACCAAAGGTGCTCCTTGTGAACCTGCGCCATCCCTACATAATAAAGCACACACACACACACACACACACACACACACACACACACACACACACACACACACACACACACACATATATATATATATATATATATATATATATAAAGCACCTATTAGATGGCGAGAACAGGACAAAAAGATGTAAATGATGTAATATGTCAAATACATCGCCAAGGAAGTGACGCTGCCAAGTCTCCAGTGCTACTTACAATACCTGTATGGCCCCAGAGTCTGCCAGTAACACCGGCAAGGCGAACACAGTCAGTGTTGTATCTAGGATTGCCGTTATGAGTCGAGAGTTTTGGATGGAAGCGGGGAATGGGGTTGTTGGCCTGTTTCATCTGTTCCTAGCCAACTTGAAAATGTGATCTCCATCTTGGTCACTCTTTACTCCTTTCTGTGCCTTCGTCCATATGTCATCTCTTCTAAGAAGGTTGTGCAATGCCCATATTCATTTCCGCTTGTTCTAGCAACATATTGCCTAATACCTTAGTCCCACAGCAGGCGGCCATGTCACCCTGTCCTCTCAAAACAGACGGTCCTCTCTCCATCCCACACCACTGTTATTCATACTCCTCTTTCCTTAGTCCTTCTCCTTTATTATCAGTCTTCCTACTCCTCCTCTTTCCATGTTCCTCCACTTCTCTCACATACTCTCTCTTAGTCAATCTAATGCGTTATTTGCTCCAGGTAGTGAGACCATCACAGGCTCCCTTTCGTAGTACTTTCCAACACTTCCACAGCAATAACACACCACTTCCAAACTACGAAATTTGTTTGTCTGTCTCTGTTGGTAACTCACACGCTCCTCATAGATAATACATTTCCATTCGTCTCCCTCTTGACTTCTGTCCTTCCAAGAAAATCCAAGCCTCACTTCTTTACGTCAGTTTAGACATCGCATTATTCTCATGGAGCTTCCTCACTTCCATGATCATTTGTTTTTAATCCCTGCCTAAGTTCTTCCATTTCTGCTGCACAGTTCTTGCACTTCATTGTCAAAAATCCCACGTCTTCTCATCATATGACTGAGATACTTGATGACGCCCCCAAATGATGATAGTTCACCTTCACTACTCGCTCCACGGCTTCATTTCCATAAAAAAAACATAATTTTTCGTTTTGCTTTATTGGTAAGATATGACCACGTATTTGGAATCTAGGGTCTAAGACTTTATCGAGATTATTTACTGCTAAACTCTTGACTATTTTATCTCGAATTATGGTCTCCAATACTCTGTATACGACTGTAGTTAAGCTAATTGGACGGGAATTTCTAGGTTACGTATCCTTTCTTGTTTTAATGTTCGAGTTATATTCGCTAGTTTCCAGTCATGTGACACAGTGCCACGTCTTACTGATGTAGTGAATATTTGAGTTAAAGGTTTCAATATAGGAGAGAAAGTACCGTCTAATGATAACTATCCGACAATATTATTTCTTTCACTTTTGCTAAAAGATACGTACCCAAGCGATTGATGCACACTAGTTTCACCTCTGATACAAGTAACTCTCTCTCCTCTATAATTCAGCATCTAACCACACACGCTATTAATCCCTGATACTTCTCCATTCTGACACTCCTTAATGCATCACATATATTCTCTCCTATTGATCCTATACTCCTTTATTGCCTCTCTTCTTCTCCCAGTCATTTCCTAACCACTTATGCTAACACTAGTTTTCTAAATGGAATAACTCATTAAAATGCTCTCTCCAGCATTTCACTCACCCTTTGTCCGTCTATTTGTGTGTCTGTCCTCCACTAGCTTTCTGCCAAATAAATTTAACACCTTTGTAGCCTGCTCTCACCCTACTTTATTTCCCTCTTCTTTTAAAACAGCTCCTCACATTGCCTCCACTAAACTCTCTTGCCACTATCTATTCTCACATGAAACCTAGCATCAAACACTGATCTCATCTAAACACACATAATTGACCAGTGACTGATTAAATCTGGATTCTCTGATGTACAGACGTCGGAATAAGTTCGTTTCCTTTTCCGTGTTTGTAACACTGCTCAATGAAGAGCTACCCCCTCCTCCTCCCTTCCTCATAGTCCCACACTCCCACCCAACCCCCCCACTTTTCTCTCCTACCCCATAACCCCACCAGGTACCCCCCATACTCTCGCTCACAGCCAGCTAGGGGTTTCTGTACTTCAAGCACCTCTCAAATTCTGTGCTTTCAAAGCTAGTATTCTGGTAGATGTCACCACCATTGAGACAAACACATTCCCCTCGCTGTTTAATAAGTATAATTTTCTTTGTTAAATATCTACACTTATGTGAAACAGTGAATCATAGTAATGTCATATACCGTAATATAAATAATACAAATAGAACACGTATATATAACGTAGTGCGAATTGTAATTAAAATATTATTAATGGAATATGATGGCAACCACCATTTCAGTGGTCCTAAATTATTTAACTTCTGCTACATTTGGTGCAAGTTAGGTTCTTAATACATAGCTTGTTCAGACTGTAAATTACGCCTAGTGGGTGTCTTGACTCATTCAGTCTATATGTGGGCAGAAATTTAATGTTGAGTAAATACTGGGACTCAACATTTTACTCACTCCCTTCACCCATGCACACCACAAGACCCGTGCTGCCACGGTTTGAGATGGCCGTGGTGTTGCCCCCTCAGACCCTCCAAAGCAATTACAGTACCGTACTTTATCTAACCTAACCAGACCATAAGTAGCATAGTCTAAATTGTATTATTGTTAGTATTAGCCCTAGGGCGTTTGTTTTGAAAACAAATCTCTCGTGAGGAAACTTAAACACTGGACTGTCTTGTGCGCATGCGTGAAGGGAGTGAGCAAAATGTTGTGTCCCAGTATTTACTCAGCATTAAATTTCTGCCCACATAGAGACTGAGTCAAGATACCTACTAGAAATAATTTACAAGCTGCACAAACTATGTATTAAGAACCTAACTTGCACTAAATGTAGCAGATATTAAATAATGTAGGACCATCATATTCCATCAATAATATTTTAATTTCCGTTTATGACAAATATAAACAATTCACGCTACTATATATATACGTGTTCTGTTTGTATTATTTATATTACAGTATATGACATTACTATGATTCACGGTTTCACACAAGTGTAGATATTTAACAAAGAAATATATGCTTTTTAAACAACGCGGGGAATGTGTTTGTCCCAATGGTAGTGACATCTACCGGAATACTAGGCTTTTCAGAAGCACCCCATTACGTGTAGTCCAAACAACTAATAAAGAAATAGTACAGTATATATCATAAACCAAGTTAGGAAAAGGTTTACAACACTGTGAGAGAGAGAGAGAGAGAGAGAGAGAGAGAGAGAGAGAGAGAGAGAGAGAGAGAGAGAGAGAGAGACAGCTGTTATTAAATGTTGCAGTAGTAGACACCTCTTTTACACACACACACACACACACACACACACGGAGAATAAATCTGTTGTGATTAAATGTTGCGGTAGTAGACACCTCTTTTACACACACACACACGCACACACACACACACAGAGTGAGAGAGAGGAGTTGCAAGGAAAAGTTAGGATCTTAATGACTATGCAGCCAATACCGTGGAGATACTTCTTGTTTGCCTGGGAATGCATATCCAGTTCACATTTGTTCTAGTGTAAGATCCTGCCGATGAATCCCTTAAACTTCTCTATTGTAAACAACGTCCATGTTGAGTCAGTTCCATGTGGAGCAGATCTTGCCCGTGAAAAAGTTTTCACGTAATTCTGCTGGTAAATTTTCTCATTTACGGTTTCCAGCCATGGTTGTGTGCCGAGTCCGTGTTAAGAGTAAGCAACTTTGTATGTAATGATTGTGAAACCCATTCAGATTTTAAACACTTTAATGAGCTGACCTCGTAGTCCACGAGTTTCTACTAAAAAAGTCCCACAACCCTCAGGCGAACCTGATACCTTAGTCTCCTGAACTCTTTTTAAATCGACGTATGTCTTTTTCAAGCGACCAAAATTCCACAGCAACTCAGGAAGTGGCCGTATTAAGGAGATATAGACTGTGAGAACAATCTCTTTATTCCCAGAGAGAGAGAGAGAGAGAGAGAGAGAGAGAGAGAGACTTGGAATGGTAAGAACAATCAGGAGAAATACTCATAAGAAAAGTGAGAAGAGAAACTGAAGCAGAGAAGAGGAAAACACGCAGGTGAAAAAATGGAGCAATGTTATAGAAGTGACACAGGGACGGAAGCACACACACACACACACACACACACACACACACACACACACACACACTTTCTGAATATTTGTCGACCTATCTGTCTGTGCCTGGCTGTGTATTGCCCCCTCCTCCTCCCCCCCTCATCTCTCTCTCTGGATCCTCTCTCATCCCCAGTTTCCTTTTCCTTCCTTCCTCTTTCTTTATAGCTCTCTGCTCAGTCCCTACCTTCCTCCCTCTCTCCTTTCCTTCGTCTGTCTCTCCCTCTGTCACTCTCTCTTTACCTCACTCTTCTTTCTTCCTCCCTGTGTCACAACTTTGTCTTACTTTTTTCATGTCACATGTTACCTTTTTTTCTCCATTACTCTCTCCGTATTTCTTTACTTGTACTAAACCCATTTCCTTCACTGCATTGTTTCCCCATTAATAACTGCATGCTCTTTTTTCTCTCTCCTCCCTCCGTCTCTCCCTGTCACCCGAAATCTCTTCTTTCATTCCGCTCTTCCCACTGTCTTTCCCTCCCTTCCTCCCTCCCTCTCCCTCCCCTTGTCTTCCCTTCTTAACATCCCCCTCCCCTTTCTTGCCCTAATAATTAACCTGTTTTCTTCCCACCCGTAATCTCTACTTTCTCTCCGCAAATTTCTCTAATTTCTCTATTTCTCTCCCTCCCTTTTCACTTGAATGTCATTCGTTCTACTCAGCCTCAATGCTTTCATCTTATCCTGCTTAGTTCTTTCCCTGCGTCCTTGCCATAATAACGCACTTTCTTCCTCCTCCCTGTTACCTTGTCTCCTTTTCTAATTTTTCTCATATCGTTCTCAGTGTTCCGTTCCGTAACTCGCTTTCCCACTTTCTCCTTTTGTTATCCCTATTTCTATGTTTGCTCCATTCCAATTATCTCTCAGCTGTCTCCCCTTTTGTCTCTGCTGCCTGTCTCCCAGCCTTCCGATTCACATCACCCTTTTCTCTTTCCCTTACACACTGCATGTATCTCATTTCACCTTTCACTGTCTCTTCTTCTCACTCTGTTTCTTAACTCACGTTGTTCTCTCCTTGCCTCTCCCCTTTTTATTTTCTCCGTAACTGCACTCTCATTCCTCATTATTCCACTCACTCTCCCTCTCCGCCTGTCGCCCCCTGTCTCTGTCTCTGTCTCTGTCTGTCTGTCTGTCTGTCTGTCTCTCTCTCTCTCTCTCTCTCTCTCTCTCTCTCTCTCTCTCTCTCTCTCTCTCTCAGTGCAGTAAATTTTTCCTAACTTGGTTTATGTATATACTGTGCTATTTCTTTATTAGTTGTTCCGACTACACGTAATTAGAGGTGCTTGAAGTACAGAAACCCCTAGCTGGCTGTGAGCGAGAGCATGGAAGGTACCGGGTGGGGTTATGGGGTCGGAGAGAAAATTGGGCGGGTTGGGTGGGAGCGTGGGACTATGAGGAAGGGAGGAGGAGGGGATAGCTCTCCATCGAGCAGTGTTACAAACGCCTTAGTCCACAGAAAAGGAAACGAACTTATTGCGACGTCTGTACATGATATTTATTGTT
>NC_136956.1:4068363-4075863 GCF_032717465.1 Coenobita brevimanus
ACCTCCATCACGATACCACACCCCCACACCCCACAACGATACTACACCCCCACACCCCACAACGATACAACACCCCATACCCCACAACGATACTACACCCCCACCCCCCCACCACGATACCACACCCCCACCACGATACCACACCCACATCCAAACCCACACCAAGATACCACACCCCCACACCCCACAACGATACCACATCACCACGATACCACACCCCCACCACGATACCACACCCCCACTACGATACCACGCCCCCATCACGATAGCACACCCACACCCCCCCCATCACAATACCACACTCCCACACCCCACAACGATACCCATCACAATACCACACTCCCACACCCCATAACAATACCACACCCCCACCACGATACCACACCCACATCCACACCCCCACCACGATACCACCCCTCCACACCCCCACCACGATACCACCCCTCCACACCCCCACCACGATACCACCCCTCCACACCCCCACCACGATACCACACCCCTACACCCACATCACAATACCACACCAACACCAAGATACCACCCCCAAACCCACACCACGATACCACAACCCCACACCCACACCACGATACCACACCCACACCACGATACCACACCCACACCACGATACCACACCCACATCCACGCCCCACCAAGATACCACCCCCCCACACCCCACTACGATACCACACCCACATCCACACCCACACCAACATACCACACCCCCACCACGATACCACACCCACACCAAGATACAACACCCCCACACCCACACCACGACACAACACCCCCACTACGATACCACACCCCCACCACGATACCACACCCCCACTACGATACCACACCCACATCCACACCCACACCAAGATACCACACCCTCACACCCCCACCACGATACCACACCCCCACACCCACACCACGATACCACACCCACACCCACACCACGATACCACACACCCACACCACAACCCCACACCCACACCACGATACCACACCCCCACAACGATACCACATCCACACCCACACCCCCACCAAGATACCACACCCCCACCGAGATACCACACACACACACACACCAAGATACCACACCCCCACCGAGATACCACACCTCCACCGAGTTACCACCCACCTACCAAGATACCACACTCCCACACCCCCACCACGATACGACACACCCACACCCACACCAAGATACCATACCCCCGCACCCTCACCACGATACCACACACCCACACCTATACCCTCTGAGGCCTTTTACAATCATACCTCCCTCGTAAAATATGCCTGCTTGCATTCTTGAATACATTCATCAATACCCTATTGACATGTCACCACCACCACAAATACCACTGCAACCACCAATACCACTACCACCACCACCACCACCACTATCACCGCCACGAACAAAACCACTGCTACCACCAGTGCCACTACCACCACCACCACTATCACCGTCACCACCACCAAAAATACCACTGCTACCACCAATACCATTACTACGACTAATACGACTACCACCACCAATATGACTACCACAACCACAACTACTGTACCAATGTCACCACCAATACCACCACTGCTACCACCAATACCACTACCACCACCACCACTATCACCATCACCACCACCAAAAATACCACTGTTACCACCAATACCATTACTACGACTAATACCACTACCACCACCAATAAGACTACCACAGCCACAACTACTGTACCAATGTCACCACCACTGCTACCACCAATACCACTACCACCAATACCACTACCACCACCACCACTATCACCATCACCAAAAATACCACTGCTACCACCAATACCATTACTACGACTAATACCACTACCACCACCAATATGACTACCACACCCACAACTACTGTACCAATGTCACCACCAATACCACCACTGCTACCACCAATATCACTACCACGACCACCACCACCACTACCACAACCACCTCCACCACTAGCACCACCACCACAGTATGCAGTGAACAAGCACAGGAGAAACGAATCAGAACAACTCAAGGTCACACCTCCCTCACTCCCTTGTTCCTTCCCTCCACTCTCCCTTTCCTGCCTGCATAACTGCCTATCTTCTTGCTTGCCTGTCTGCCTGTTTGCCTGCTAACTGCCTGTCTGCCTTCCTGTCTGCATGCCTGCCTAGGTCCCTGAGTGCCTTCCTGTTTGCCTGTTTTCCAGCCTCTCTGCCTGGATCTACCTTGCCTGCCTTTCTGCTTATTCTCTCTCTCTCTCTCTCTTCTCTCTCAATAATTCCACACCACACCCTTACCCATAACAGTCTATCTATGTCTCTATTCCATATTGACTTAAGCAACAAAATAACGGGTAGTGTTGCCAAATGGAAATCACAGATATCCGCTAAATTATCATCGAGAGTGGTAAAAACCCGTCAAACCGGGTGGACTAAGGAAAACCTCGCTAGTCAGGATAGATAAAAAATTACAAAATACTTTGGAATTGCATCACTTGTGGTTATTAACAGCGCTAGAGAGAGCACGAAAAAAACAACAACAAGACTGCGTTCCTCACTGCAGCGTATCCAGACGTAAGATCAATAGGCACAACAAGCACTCTTTCTCCGTGTAACAATAAATCTCGTTGTTTCATGCCTAAATCAGATATATATATATATATATATATATATATATATATATATATATATATATATATATTACGATTTGCTTATTACCATCACTATTATCGTTGCCAGAGAAGCACTTTTCTTAAACATCGAAATATTTACCTCCATTTACGACCGTTTTTAAATGTTTAGCATCAAGAAGTCTGGTTGTTAAAGAGATCTGTAAACAATTTTGAGAATCTCTGGAATTTTTGTACTTTTATATGGTGATTTTTATAGATTTTCTGATTATCGACATTCTAGGCTTTTTGAGAGCAAAGCAAAAGCTGACTGAGGCTTTGCAGTGGGTAACTTGGCGTGTTCCACTTCTCCCTCTCTCCCTCACGCTCCCCATCATTCCAATATATATATATATATATATATATATATATATATATATATATATATATATGAGGACAGGAGCAACATGCAAAATAAATCGCAAAGGAAGAAGTGCTACGAAGCCTCTCATGCCTCTTAGAATATACAGAATAGCAACGTCCTTCCCGTCCTCCTCCCTGTTAATGTTTTCTTCTTTTCCCTTTAGACTTTCGCACTACACATAACTTCTAAAATTCACTCAGCAAGAGGGGCTGAGAAGTTTTGTAGGCCACACATTCATGTCTCAGTCTCCCCCGCCACACACACACACACACACACACGTTTATCGCCAACTGATCTACCATGTACTATGATTCCATCTCTACAGCAGTAAAAAGAAAACTCACGTGATATGTGTTTGTGGCCAAGGAGATCAATCCACCTACGGCAATACAGCCACTCATGCACCACTAGGCACTACACACTACACTGACTCAGTACCCCATCTGCCCGTGATCACTCCCTTGTCTCAGCCAAATTCGCTAATATTGCTTAACATGCTAAGAAACAGCTAGAATATTAACCCATAAAATTCCAGAAAATAGCAATGAAAATGGAGAACATTCCA
Source organism: Coenobita brevimanus (assembly GCF_032717465.1). Taxonomy (NCBI): domain Eukaryota; kingdom Metazoa; phylum Arthropoda; class Malacostraca; order Decapoda; family Coenobitidae; genus Coenobita; species Coenobita brevimanus. The sequence goes on from NC_136956.1 coordinate 4,071,952, forward strand.
GGAACAACGCGAAAACTTTAGTGAAATCACTAAAATAGTATATGATGTCCGGTACTTTAGCGGTCAAAAACTACCGCTACTGTAAGTTAAACCTAGCGCAAAACTCGCTGAATTGGCAACGCAGAGCATAACTTCCTGTCTCCGTCATCACTACCACTGTCATCACTACCACTGAGACCCGTACCATTCCCGTCCACTAATACTCTTACCACTACCATCGACACGTACAGGTACCATTCTAATACCAGACACGTCCACTAGCGCTACCATTACTACCACTGATATACCATTCCCGTACCATCCACCTCAACCAGCACTGTCATTACTGCTACTGACTCACCTGTCATTCTTGTTCCAGACACGTCCACTACCACCATCATCACTACCATCAATACAACTACCATCACTACCACAACCATCACTAGCATCACCAGTACCAGCACTACTGTATTACTACCGCCGCCATCATCAATACTACTACTACTACTCCCACCACCATTATCATCACTACCACTATACCACTTCTACCATCATTACCACCACTACCACCTGCACAATCACCGCCACCACTACCACCAGGGATAGGGAAAGGTAGATGGGAGAGGGAGGGAGGCAGGGGAGAAGCAGGGATATGACAAGTTTGGAGGAGAGGGAGAAACGGGAAGGGAGGATGGGGAGAGGGAGGGAGAGGGGGATGGGGTTAGGGAAGAGAGAGGAGCGAGGGATGGGGAAGGAGGTAAGAGGATAGGGAGGTAGGAAAGAGGACAAAGGGAGAGAAGGAAGAAGGGAAGAGGAAGGAGGGAGGAGAGGGGGATAGGGGAGAGGGAGGAAGGCAGGGAAGATTAAAGAAAGAGGGAGGGAAGAAGAGAAGAGGAAAAAGGGGAGAGGAAAGAACTGGGGCAGGGTGGATGGGAAAGGGAGGGGGGGGGTAGGGAGTTGGAGGGTGGAGGGGGATAAAGGAGGTGGAAGGTAAGAGGGGGAGAGGCAGAGGGAAGTAGGGAGGAAGGGTGGAGGGAAGAGGGACTTGGAATGGGGATGGGTGAGTGGGAGAGAGGTAGGGAATAATGGAAGGAGGAGGAGGGGGATACGTTTCTGCATGACGTCACCACTTCTGGTATGTACTCAATTGGTCAATTTCTCCAGTACGTTACTAAAATCTGTCTGGGGTTATTTAGATGGTGTAGATAATATTCATGGGTCTAAGCCATATAAAATTGTAGGCTAATAATATCATCATCATCATCATGTTTTATACCATCAAAGATGAGTAATCCTGTCTCGTTGTCTAGTTCATTTTTAGAAATACTTGTAATTATGGCAACATTGCCTTTTTTTTAAGTTTAAAGATGTTTTATTTCTTTAGGCTTGTTCTTGCTTGGCATAACACTTTAGGTTTATCCATCCATCCATCCATCATCCAATCCTACATTGCCCCATGAGGAGCGTAGGAGCCCGGGGCTTGGCAGTTGGTCCCGACATTTAAGATGAGTGACCAGCCTCACTCATCCTTGAGTGGCATTACATGCGCAATCAACCCCAACCAGCCCTTGGATATAAACCTTCACCGGCTCAATCCGATTGGAGTGCAATATTTGCCCACTAAACCACCGGACGCCAAAATTTGGTTATATGGTTACCACCAAATAGTAAATGGTTTCCTGGTGTACAGGAAACTATTTGGCTTGTCACTCAGTGTAGAGTCACCCACAGGCAGAAGGAAGAGGAAAGAATGAAGGAAAGAAAGACAGAAGTGGGAGTGTAAAGTCACTCATAGACAGAAGGACAGGGAAAGAATGAAGGAAAGAAAGACAGAAGAGGATGGAAGGAAAGGAGGATGGAGGAGAGGAAAGGGCAGACACCTAACAGCAGCACTACATCGAGTGAGTGGATGGTGAGCGCCCCCACCCACCACTAACTTTAGGTTTATAATCTATAATTTTAAAATCAGCTTTCCTGTGGATTCTGTTAAGGTTAATTAAACCTTATTACTCCCGCCTAGACACTGCATGCACCCGGGCCATCTTGTCAGAGAAGAGGAAGGCCTGGAACTCCTTCTATGCAATTCTTTCTTTCTCCAATTCCACCACCCGGATTTGGTGACACAGGAAGATGATGGCTGGCTCCTCAACCACATACCCCTAACCTCTCTGTCATTACAGTATCATCCTACTGGACGACTTGTCAAAGGCAGAGTTTTTAGCATCATTATATCAAATGCAGTTGGCCCACATGCCATGCCCTCGTCATTCACCTATGGGGAGGAGATTCAGCTGAGTATCTCAGCACTGCTTGCCTCTGCTCTGGGTTACCCACTCCAAGTCTTTGGGCTGACCAGAGTGCTGGCCTCCCTGCCTCCTGGTTGGGCTGTGGGCCCAGACATGGTGGCCAGTGAGTTCTTCCATCACCTTTCTCTCCAGCTATAGGACAGCCTCGTGAACACCCTCAACCACAGTTTGTGTCAAGGTGTGTTCTTGAGGGACTGGAAAGAATCCACGCTGTTGTCATTTCCCAAAGCAGGATGAAACCCTACTACCCCATCGTCTTACAGGCCCATACTTCTGCTATCCTGTGTTGGGAGCCGCTGGAGACGATGGTGTGTGCCACCTTTTGTGGTGGTAGGACTTCCATTCATTGTTCTCGGAGGAATAGTGTGGATTTCATCCTCACCAGGCCAACATGGACATCCTGTGCCAACTGGAGCACCTGATTCATGACGCTTTCTGCAGAGGGTTTTTTTATGCTCACCATTCTGTAGACCTGAAGAGGGCATTTACTCAGTCCCTCACTTGCATATTCTCCAGAAGTTCTCACGAATGGGGGTCACTGGCTCCCCTCTAGCATGGTTCCATGACTTCCTGTCAAGCCACAGCTTTAGGGTGTCAATTGGTGTAGCCCACTCCTTTCTGCACCTGATTGGCCGAGGGGTACCTCAAGGATCACCATTCAGCCCTCTCCTCTTCAGTGTCATGATATCAACATGCATTGCTCTTCTGACACCACCTACCAGATCAATGCTGATGATGACACCATTGTCAGCCAAGCAGCCACCCTTGCTGAGGCCCAGTAACATCTTCAGTCACCAGTGTCCAGCTTCGGCAAAAGGGCCCATGAGTGAGGTATGAAGGTAATTTTCCTCAAAAGTGAAGTGATGGCTTTTATGCTGTGCCACGTACCTTCACAACCAGCTGTCAAGACTGGATCAGAGGTGGTGCCAGTGATCGGGGAACACACCCCTCCTATGTCTTCATCTGGATGGCCTGATCTTTATCTGGAACTGACATATAGAGTAACTGCAAAATCTTACCACAAGAAGAGCCTGGCAGGGTTGCACTGGGGTGTCAGTCGTGACCTGCTCTTGGCCTTGTATAGAACCACCATACTAGCTAATTTGAACTATGGATCTGTACTCTATGGCTTGGCTTCCAACACTCACTTCCAGAAGCTAGCTCTTATCCAAAATAAAGTACTGTGGATAGCACTTGGACTGATTTCTTCTTTCTCTGCTTTGTCTCTGCAGGCTGAAAATGGTACTCTCCCTCACCTCCTCACCAGAATGAAACTTACCTGCAGACATTTCTTAGCTATCCAACAACCTTCCCCCTCACCACCCACTACCAGCTCTCCATGTCTCTGCAGGGGTCTACCTTTTAAATTCGACCTGGCCCATCAAGTCCAGATGGCCCTTTTAAATCCAAGCTTTCCAAGCATGCCAGAAACTGTCACTCCAGCCTCTTACTGTACCAGTCGACCTCTGGTATTGGTGCCTCCTCTCTCTCTCCTTGGTGGGACTTCTTGACCATGGTCTCACTTCAACTTGAAGTCCTTCAATAAGCCCTGAGATGGATATTCTGGCCCCTAACATCCACCACGTATGCAGAACATCTTGACATCTACATGGATGGCTTCCACTCC